>NW_025893220.1:59055-322799 GCF_002878395.1 Capsicum annuum
GCTTTTCAAAAAAAGCACAAACAAAAGCAGAAAATTATTTTCTTATGACAACAATATCCCTATCACATACAGACACAAATATATACATATATATATATATATGTATGTATATATTTGTGTGTGTATGTGATAGGGATATTGTTGTCATAAGAACATAATATATATATATATATATATGTATGTATGTATATAATTATATGTATATGTGTGTGTGTTTATATATTTATATATGTATATATATATATATATATATATATAAATATATATATATGTTCCTTACTAATTAATTAACATATTTTACAAGTTTAATTAATGTTTGATTTTTAAATTTTACATTTCATATTCACGTCATAATTCTTTATGATTTATATATTATTATTTTATTTTTACTCACTTTCTTTAAATAAATTTTAAAATATCATTGATGATGATGCTTAAAGAATATATAATTTTTTAATTTATAATTAATGATAACAATTGACAGATGAATCGGGTTACAAGATTGTATTTTAACAACACATGTAATTTTTTTCTTGACTATTCAATTTTAAATTAATAATTCATGAAAAATGACATATTTGATACAATGTAGTGTGTATATATATATACATAAATATACATACATATGATTGCTTATTCCTAGTAAATTTTGACACAGTAAAATATATTTTAAAAAAAGATAACAAATAACAGATTCAATTTTATTTGAAATATTTGTTATCATGTAGTATACGTATATAAATGTGGTTACTTAGTTTTAGAATTGACACGGTAAAAATATATCCAAAAGAAAAGATAGCAAATAACATAGATAAAAAAAATTTAATTAAAAATACTATAATAGATATTTAAAATAAATTTTCTCTATGAATTGATTTTAGTAATAAATATCTATTGATAGATGTCCTTTTTTGTCATTTGTCTAAAAAAAGAACTTATTCAAAAAGATTACCCAAACACAATTTGTTTATAAAAAGTACTTTTCAAATGAATTTCCAAACACAAATTATTTTTTTAAAAGAACTTTTTTGAAAAGACATTTTATAAAAGTGCTTCTCAAATAAGCAGTTTTGTAACAACAATTCCAAACGGGCTCTAAATCATGATATAAGTATGATAACATATAAGATAAAATAAGCTAAGTCAAAGTAATAGGGCAAACCTGGATATAAGCTCTGACACCGTTGTCTATAAGTAGATGAATGTATACAAAATTACAATATAAATATCACACAACTATAACTATGAGATTGTCCCCCATAAGCCAATAAGTGCCAAAAAATAAATAACCCAACGCAAGCCTCCGTAATCTTGGAGGGTACAATCAAGGGAACTGAGTAATCAAATAACCATAAGTTACCAACTATCATACCATATCCAAGAATCCATGTGAACTGTATCATCTCATACATAATTTTCAATGCCGTACTTAAACTAAAAGTCAATATTTTCATCATCATTATCCTTATTTTTTGAACTTGAATTGAAACTCATATTATGAAACAACCCAGATTTCTGTCCTTAAAAAATTTCTGAGTTTTAAAACTCATTGTCAAAACTACGACTCTCCCTACGAGTCGTAGGGTGTTATTACGGCTCTTAAGGATCCACTCATAGCCAGAACAGACTGCTAGCCTGATTTTTCTATTTTGACTGCGACTAGGGGTTATGTGTCGTAAATACTCAAAATGAATTGTATGGTCCCATCAGTAGCCAAACCAGTGTGATGCCTAAAATATTCTGTCTTGACTATGACTTGGACCATATGGGTCATTGAGTCACTAGATGAGTCATATGGTGTGAATCATAGAGTCATTAGAGATGGGTCCTTCAACTACTATCTTGACTACGAATCATGGTGATAAGTCATAATGTGTGCTTGTGTGTCATATAGTGACCCGAAGTCAAGGGCAACAATTTTTCAGCTTTTAATTAAGGGCACTTTAGATATTTCCCCTCTTTTCCAATCAAGAACCATGACTTAAAACCCTTTCTAGATATCATTATCACTCCAAAACAAATCAAAATAATTTATAAATCACTCTAAAAAATCTAAGGTCAAGAGCACTTAGGGTTTCCAAGAAGTTGATCAATTAGGGCTCTCAAGGGCGATTTCTCTCTAAAGTTATGATACTTTTAGGCATGCTACCATTCCCCAAATGTTATTTTATGAAAAACATATTTTTAAATGGGTTAATAGTATGGATTTGGGTGTATGTTTTGACATGTGTTTGGGGTTTCAGAATGGTTGATACTTGAATTTTTTTTCCATGGTTTTTATGAGTTATTCATCCTTCGAAATTGATGTTTTGAACTAATGTGGTGTGAGTTATTCATGATTTAAAATTGATATTTTTAACTAATGTGGTGCATTGGTGTGGGAATTGGAATGGGGGTCGAGGTATTCCCTCAAATTGATGTTTTGAAATTGGAATTATTTTTGAATAATTATGTTCCCTCAACCCACATGTGTTAATTGCATTGAATGTTGGAATTTGTCACTTGGTTTGACTTACTCACTTGCATAATTGCATTGCATAACTAGCTAAACAATGAATATGTATATTTTTTAGGCCTTAATGGCTATGTTTTGGTTTGATAAAACTAAAGGTTGTTGAGACATTCCTCTAATTTGATCTAATGAACAAAGAGGGTCAAGGCATTTCCCCAAGTTAATGTGATTGTTATGGCATAAATATAAACTTGCAAGTGTAAGGGTATGACGATACCATGGTGTGCCTTAACAGTTAATTCCTTAGTTAACAATTGGGTTATATGAAACTTGTTTTAAATTGGGCTTAATAGGGGTTATGTAGCTAAGCCATGAAGGTATGGGTGTTCAATGACTTGTAATAAAAACTAATGTTTGCGTACGTGAGGGTTGGCCTTGATGATCGTGTACATAGTTCATACTATTGATATGTAATTGTATCTTGGATTGATGTGGGGTCAGGGTATTCCTTGTCCTTTCCTAATACCTTCGATTCATGTGGATAACATAGACTAGGGCCCTTTCAGCAAGGGGAGATGAACCTATATATCCTATGGGTGCTTATTATTATAGTTGAGTTACATAGTCTAGGATAAAGTTTTATTCATGCTAAGCCTTGTTCCCTATACCGACATGATTGTATGTATGTATATATATATATATATGATTATCTGCATTTTATTTTAATGATTTGTTTGAAATATAGACCATGGCATTATTTTTTCCCTTCCATGTGTTACTTGCTAGTGCTTATGCTACTAACTATCTTCAAACGTTTTATCCCCATACGATGTAGGATCCAAAGGCAATTCTACTTTTCATGCACAGTGTTAGGTTGATCGGCTCGAATAGTCAATCGTTGTTGTGAAGTGGTGAGCTTCCATTCTCTAGAAAACTTGATTATTCCATTGGTTACTTTCCATATAATATAATTAAAGGCTTCACATTGTCATTGTCATTATCACCGTCAGGGGCATGTCCCAACATAGGTTGTTTTTTTGGTTTAGAGGCTTTGTGGATTACTGTGGACTAGGTACTAGTTTTTGACATCCTTAGACATTGAGTTACTATTTACTCTATCTTTTTATATGTTTGGAATTTATCTGCTGGTCAGGGCATTATGTTCTATTTGACTAGGCAATAGGGGTGGTCTCTGGTCATCGGTTGACTTGAGATTCCTGTCATAGTAGGGCCATAGTTTGGGTTGCGACAAAGTTGGTATCATAGCCTAGGTTTGGTGTCATTGGGTGTCCTCAAATCCGTATTAGGTAGAGTCTCTTTTATAGGTGTTTAGCGTGGAACACTTATAAGGGAGAAACTACAAGGCATTAGGAATGTTTCCCTTTCTTGCGTTCAATTTTTGGGCTATAGAGTCTAAAGGTCTTGAAAACTCTCTAAAAATTCTGGTTAATCACATTTAAGATCATGCTTCCTCGAAGATATGATGCTCGTAGGGACTCTTCAGTCTCTCTAGAGGACAATGTCGATGGAACTCATCCTACTTATGCGGTACAAACCTAGTCTAGGGTCCCTATTTCTGAATACCGCCATGGAGTTCCACTGGTCCTTTTTGATTTTTCTCTAGTGAGTGACACTCATGATCAGTCACCTAAAGGATATATTTCTGATGCCAAATTCCACTGTTCTATTCATCTGTTAACTTAGATAGTGGCCTCTTTATCACACCAGCATGGTCTTATTAGTGGAAGAATGAATCAGGCAAAGGTGAGGGATAGACAAATCAAGAAGTTCAGATATTCAAAGTAGGGGAGGGATTAGAGAGATAGTGGTAGAGATGGTAGGAAATTGCGTAAGAAGAGGAATTGGGGGTGTTCCCACATGACTTTTAGTGCTCCTTACCCTAGGACTTCTAGTGATCGTCACTTTGGATCAATCGTGGGTTTGTGACACAGGTAGCCCTATTTTCGTCCAGTGGAGTTCAGTCAGCCCTAATCTATCCTCCTTATGGGTTTTATGGTTAGTTACATCATAGACAGTGTGACGTAGGGAGGAATTGGTAGTATAGATTTAATCAGCTTGGTCACATGCAGCGGAAGTGTCCTTCAAGGATAGCTACTGGGGCTAATAAGGTCTCAGTTGTTGGTTCTTCAGCTCCATCGCCAAATGGTTGATACGCTCCAAACTTTTATACATGTCGTACGGGAACCTCAAGCACACATATACCGGAGGTCACCTCGATAACCTAACCTAATCACCAACAATAATCCATAAGGTTAGGATAGAGTCTGACCATATAAGGAGATAATAGAAATGAAAGACTAATAGTCAATGCTAGGCAACATCTACCATTTAATTAATAACAACAGTCTAGACATTATGCCTAAGTCCATAGTCATCCACAAAACCTTTATGTCAGGACATGCCCCCGACAATAGCCAAGTACCAAACCTATACAAGTCTATGGCATAAAGTAATTTGACTATGGGAGGCAGGTCTTTTGGAGTATGGAAGCTCACCACTTCAAGGTCAATGCACGAATCTGGTCGAACACCTATTCACTATGTAGAAGAAGAAGATGCTCTGGTGCCAACGTTTCATGGGGATGTAGCATCTGGAGATGGTTAGCAGTTGGAGCACTAGCATTTAACTCAAGGATAAGGATAAAATAACATTACCAATCCACACAAGTCAATATATATCACATTCATACATTTATCCTTACACATAGATATATCACATGCTAATCAAGTTATCAAGACTTAATAACATTCTTAAATACTTCAGTCATATGATACAAAGTAGAGGACTCCGACATTCCATGCTTAGGTTCATACCATCCTCATTAGGCATAAGACTTTAACATCATTTATATATCATTAGGCAAGGTACTTCATCCATGGTTACACTTCATTAAGCAAAGGGGCTACAACCATATAGTTATTTATTGAAACAAAGGCTCCACCCATATACCACAATCACTAAGGCGTGGAACTCTAATCACATGATCACATCTTCAACTAGGCATGGGACTCTAATCATATGCTCTTGCATTCATTTAGGTATGAAACTCTAATGACGTGATCACACATTCAACTAGGCATGAGACTCTAATCACATGCTCACGAATTTACTTAGGTAAGGAACTCTAATCGCATGCTTACATATTCAAGTAGGCATAGAAATCTAATCCAGGCATATACACTCAAGTGAGCTTGGAACTCTAATTGCATGATTACACATTCAAGTGGGCATGGAACTCTAATTGCATGATTACACATTCAAGTGGGCATGGAACTCTAATTGCATACTAACACATTAGGCGAGGTATTTTAACTTTAAGAGATCTCTTTAGGCAAGCAAATCCAACAAAAAGCTATTAAAGGAAGGACTTTGACCACATGTAATTAGATGAGGGACTTTGACCATAAGTCATTTCATAAGGAAAGGGACTGTAGCCACAAGCCATCATATTGCCATCATTAGTTGACATCTAAACTCTTAAACCCCTAGCTCATGCATTGACACTCATATACTTCTTTTAACATATTTAAGAAACACAACACATTCAAGAGCTTTATCTCATTTAGCCATTTCAAAATCATACACAACCACATGGTCCTTATGGGGGCCTTTATTGCTCAGCCATCTAAATAGGTTAATGCCTCCATTCAATTTATCATGTAATTCAATTTGTGGTCCTTTAGACCCACACTAACCATTTATAATTCAAGTTCAAGTTTAGGAAAATGAACCCATATTCTTAACATTCAAGCCTATATGGTTAAATATTAATAAATTACATGGCTAACCACACCAATATAGTACAAATTAACAAATATTCACAAAAAGGTTTATTGGCCTATTTAAGCCACAAGCTAATGCATTGCATGCTTAACAAGGTTCTTATCAACCATTTCTAAGCATTCACGATTATTATAAGTCAGTACATGGCCAACAAAGCCTTAAATAAACATATACAAGTATTGACATTCATTTAGACATTATCATGACTCATTATGTTCTCTAGACCTTTTACCTAGATATAAATTTGGCCTTCACAAGACCATTTAACCACTCATCATGTTAATAGGACAAATGATTTAATACAACAGATCGTTCATTATATTTATGCTCATCAAGAGCCACATAATCATTCGCATTACATTAGAAAGTTTACACCACTTTCTTACCATATTTGGGCTCAACACCCAAAACAAGTTCATTATCATGTTTAGGGCCTTAACCTCTTATTAGCCATTATCCCCAAAATATCATCAATTACAAAATACATGACTCATAATACCTTTTAAAATATCATTCATCAACCATTTATACTCCTTAGGTCATTTCTCTAGCCCAACACATCACCAACATTATACTAGACAACTCACTTAGGCATTTTCACAAACAGTTCATGTGTGTAACTTCAACAAGTATATTTTTATTTTAGAAACAATCAAGATTAGGGTTACTTAATACACCCATGTTAAAATATATACAAAAAGAACCCACATATACAATATACCATCAATAATATGTATCAACACAAGTATAAGCAAGAATCATCATTATTCATTTATAGGTACCAAAAACCCTTTTCATTTGATTCAAAACTACCTTGTACACTTACTAATACAAGTGTGAAATACATGGGTTTAGAGTTATTTAAATATGGGAAGAGATACATGCCTTAAAAAAGATGACACACCAACAATCTTGACTTTCCTTAGCCTCTTGAAAACCACTTTTGAAACCCTAGCCTCCAATCTTCCAAAAATGAGCTTAAGTGAGTATTAAGAGTGTTTGAGATTTGTAAAATGAAGACTTAGGAGGATACAAGGCCTTATATAGTGCAAGGAATTAGGGTTTTAGGCAAGGGAAATGAATAAAAGGTCCTTAATAAAAATCTGGAAAGTCCACCTATGTAGGGGTATGACTCCCCCATATGGTTCAATTGGCAATCGTGACCTAAGGTACGAGTGGTACCCTAAATCATACCCTAGGCTTCTCCTACATCAAACACACTGGTTAGGGTATGACTAGACACCCTTGAGTCATATACAAAAGGTATGACCATGAGCTAACTCATATATAAAACTCGTAACCAAAATAGTCAACTACGTTTGAGGCCTCTCTCTTCACGATTGAGTTGCATACGACTCGTACACATTGGTTATGATTGAGGAAAGGTCAAATCATTTATAAACTAGTATAATACTTTTGTATTCTATCTAGGATACAAGAGTGGAGGAGGAGAAGGGTATGAGTCATGACCAAGGGCACGAATCAAGCCCTTCAATCATACCCACCCCAGAGACTCCAAAAGTTGTTGTTCTTTCAAGGGTTCAAGTCTAGCTATTTCAATTTTCCCCCACTTTGACCATGTGTCCTCGAAAGAGGGGCGAGCCAAGCATAAACACAAGTTACCGCATCAATATACATCAAGGAAATCTTTATACCAGTTAGAAACAACACGCTACACGGATACAACACAACACATATCATAATCATCACCAACCAACCAAAAATTTTTGCAAGGCCACATTCTTGGGTGTTTCATTCTCCCCCACTTAGGATCATTTGTTCACGAATGATGGTGAAAAAAACTTCATTCTCAAGTTAACGTATTAGCATTCATCAAACCAATCTTCACATATTGACGACTAGACACACAAAAAGGGTACAATTCAACATATATCATGGTCATTATCAATCAACCACTTAGTTTAAAAATCCTTGAGATTCCATCCCACCATTTATCAAAACACCTGATCAATTTAAAGTTTAAGGGCTTGATCCCTTTGCCTATCAAAGATATAAAGCAACTCAAACATTTAGGAACTCAAATCCCTTATTTATCAAATTAACCAATCACAAACATCGGGGTTTTCTACCCATTGTCTATCAAAGACATAAACCAAGTTAGGAATACCAATACACATCTCAAACATGAGTTTTTGGGATGGGACATAATTACGGATACTTAGGCTTTTTGCCCTCTTCCACCACCCTAGTAGCTTTATTGGGCTATTGGTTCTTCCATAGAACCCTTATCGAAGCCACTCCTATTGTTCATAATTAGCGAACTTACTGATCCAAGATCCTCATCGGGATCCCTTCACAAGTCAAGGAACCCAAAAGACCAACGTCCCCTAAGGAAAGGACAATCATAGAATCACCTACACATCCTCTCACATAGAGGTATGAGCAATTGGGGGAAATGGTGTTCAATCTAGAATACAATTCCAACTCATAGGCAACCTTGCTAACTCCTTATTTAGACTACATAAGGACGAACATAGCAGGGATGAAACTCTCCCCTTACTCATTCGCATCACTTCCTCCATCGGAGACACGACACTATAGGCATGGAGTGCTTCTTTGTAACCACCAAGGTCACAAATGGTACCCATTTTGACATAATATACCAAAAATGGAGTCATTAGGTACGGACAACAAAAGAAACACTACCACATACCTTTTGGGGATCCATCATGATCCCTTCACAAGATATAGACAAAATAAACAAGAAAAGTTATGACTCTAACCATAACTCACCCTCAAAGAACATGGCATACAAATGATGATCCTTTAAGGTTTGCAATATGGCACGGAGGTAATCTACATAATTTGTCTCACTCTTAGAATATACTTAGATATCATCAATGAAGACAATGACAAGTATGTCCATGAATAGATGGAAGACCTTATTCATCAAATCCATAAATACCACCAAGGCATTGGTCGACCCAAATGACATAACAAGAAACTCATCAAACATAAAAACAAATTCTTAAGAAAACCCTTTTGAGTTAGGACCTTTAACTCTAACCAAAAGATACAAACAGCCCTTATAGACTCTCTATAACCACTGTGTTTCTTACTATATGAGAAATAGAGAAAGGAACCGACATACTCTCGGGACCACAATTGAGATGCACTTGCATATACAGGGTCACATAAGAAGAAGTAGACCTTGGATAAATATACATTACCGGAGAAAAGTCTCAACATACTCGTGATAGTATCTAGAGATGCCTCAGAGTCTTGGCGAGTAGAAAGTGTATACAAATGGTTCCAGCCAATGTTGGTGCTAGAGACTGAAGTAGCAGCAGACACTACACCCTTTGGTTGTAGAGAAAGAGTAGCAATAGGTGCTCTGCTGTCCAAAGAAGCCACTCGGGTGGGGCACTCTCACTGTGTGTTCTTGACTTGACCATAATGGTAACATTTGCCTCTCCATATCACACGCTGATGACGATGACTATGATCATAAAATTTGCAAGGAGGGCAGGATAAGCCGACGGAGCAACATTAGCCTGAATTTGGAACCTCTGGGTGCAAAGGCTAGAGAAGTGTTAACCGATATTCTTTTTGCTCAAGCGGCAACCCTTATGGTACACTCCCATTGCATGTGACCTAATTTAGCATATACAAAAATCAATTCTTCCCTTTCTTATAACAATGGTGTGATTGATCGTAAAATAGTCAAGGAGGATAGGTGAGTGAGGGTTAGGCTCCACCAGCCTAATATTGGTCACCTTGTGCCCTATATGCATGATCATTATGAAGATGCCTATCTCTCACTAGTTTTGGGTAGGGGGCACTAGTTGTGGAGTGAAATATAAGACCCGCCCAATACTTTCTCCTAGACCACTTTCAACCAACTTGATCCAATTGAGCAAAGGAATGACGAAACCCAGCATTTTTAGGTGACTGAGAAGAAGTGTCCCCCTCAATATTAAAGTTAGTGGGAACAAGTGTAACCCCACGAGGATGGTCATATGTCACGAAACTTGGTCGAGTACGAATCCCAAAAATTGGACGAGCATTGTCCATATTTCCTCCATTAGGGATAGAAGAGCATGCTTAAAAGTAAGATCCTCTTGCATAAATAATGTAAAAGATGAGCAAGCAAAAATCAAAGGAATCTAAGAACTTAGACTCTATATAGATTGAGATTGAAACACAAGAAAGCGAAACATTCCTAAATGCCTCATAACCTCTCTCTTATAAGTATGCTGCACTTCACACCCATAAAAGAGACTCTACTTTGACATAGTTTTGTAGACTTCCAACTGACCATAAACCTAGGAACTGATATCAACTTGACATACCCCAAACTTTAGAACAAGTCGTATAGGAACCTCAAGCACACATATACCGGAGGTCGCCCCGATAAACAAACCTAATCAACAACAATAATCCATAAGGATCAGATAAAGTCCAACCATATAACAAGATAGCAGAAATGAAAGACTAATTGTAAATTCTAGGAAACATTTACAATTTCATTGATACCAACAGTCTATCCATTATGCCCAAGTGCACAGTCATCCACAAAACCTCTAAACAACTGAGTTATAGATATGTCGGGACATGACCCCGACAATAGCCAAGTACCAAACCTATACAAGTATATGACATAAAGTAATATGACTATGAGAGGTAGGTTTTTTGGAGTATGAAAGCTAACCACTTCAAGGTCAATGCATGAATCTGCTCGAATATTTATTCACTGCGTAGAAAAAGAAGGAGATGCTCTGGTGCCTTCGTCGCATAGGGACATAGTTTCCAAAGATGGTTAGAGGTTGGAGCGCCAGCATGTAACTCAAGGAAAAGGATAAAATAACATCACCATTCCACACAAGTCAATATATATCATATTCAAATATATTCACATATTTATCCTTACACATAAATATATCACATGCTAATTAAGTTATCAAGACTTAATAACATTCTCAAATACTTCAATCATATGACACAAAGTATAGGACTCTGACATTTCATACATAGGTTCATACCATACACATTAGGTTTAAGACTTTAACAACATTCACATATCATTAGGCAAGGTATGTCATCCATGGTTACGCTTCATCAAGAAAAGTGGCAATAACTATATAGTTATTTATTGAAACAAGGGCTCTACCCATATACCATAATCACTTAGGTGTGAAACTTTAATCACATTATCACATATTCAACTAGGAATGGGACTCTAGTCATATGCTCTTGTATTTACTTAGGTGTGGAACTCTAATTACATGATCACACATTCAACTAGGCATAGGACTCTAATAACACGCTCGCATATTCACTTAGGTATGGAACTCTAATTGCATGCTTGCATATTCCAGTGGGCATGGAACTCTAATTGTATGCTTACACATTCAAGTGGGCATGAAAATTTAATCGCATGCTTACACATTCAAATGGGCATGGAACTCGAATCACATGCTTATATATTCAAGTGGGCATGGAACTCTACTCGCATACTTACACATTCAAGAGGGCATGGAACTCTAATTGCATGCTTACACATTCAAGTGGGAATGGAACTCTAATCGCATACTAACACATTAGGTGAGGTATTTTACCCTTAAAAGATCTCTTTAAGCAAGGGAATCCAACCACAAGCTATTAGATGAAGGACTTTGACCACAAGTCATTAGACGAGGGACTTTGACCACAAATCATTTCATAAGGTAAGGGACTCTAGCCACAAGCCATCACATTGCCATCATTAGTCGATATTTGAACTCTTAACCCACTAGCTCATGCATTGGCATCCATATCATTTTTTTCACATATTAGAGCAATACCACATATTCAAGAGCTTTAGAACATTTATCCATTTGAATAACATACACAAATACATGTTTCTTATGAGGGCTTCATTGCTCAACTATCTCAATAGGCCAATGAATCCATTCAATTTATCATGCAATTTAATTTGTGGTCCTCTAGATCCACAATAACAATTTACAATTGGAATCAAAGTTTAGAGAAATGAGCACCTCTTCTTAACCGTCAAACCAACATGGTTAAAGATTAAGAAATACCAATTAATAAACATTTATACAAAAGGGCCAATGTCCTATTTAAGCCACAAGCTAACGCATTACATGCTTAACAAGGTTCTTATCATCCATTTCCAAGTATTCATGATTATTATAACTCAATACATGGACAATAAAGCCTTAAACAACCATATAAAAGTACTCATATTTAGTTAGATATTATCATGACCCATTCATGTTCACTAGGACTTTTACCTAGATACATATTAGACATTCACAAGACCATTTAACCATTCATCATGTTAATAAGCCAAATACTTTGATAAAACACATAATTTAATACATCTATGGTCATCAAGAGCCACATAATCATTCACATTACATTATCAAGCTTATACCATATTCTCTCCATATTTGGGTTAACACCCAAAATAAGTTCATTTTTATGTTTAGAGCCTTAACCCCTTATTAGCCATTATCCTAATAATATCTTCAATTACACAATACATGACTCACAATACCTTTTATAATATTATTCATCAACCATTTATACTCCTTACGCCATTTCTCTAGCTTAACACATCACCAACATTTTACTAGACAACTCACTTAGGTATTTTCACAAACACTTTGGGTGTGTAACTTTAACAAGACCATTTTCATGGTAGAAATCATCAATATCAGGGTTACTTAAGACATCCATGTAAAGAAACATACGAAAAGCACCCACATATACATTCTACCATCGATAACATGTATCAACACTTCTATAAGCAAAAATAATCATTATTCATTGATAGGTATCAAAAACCCTTTTCATTTGATTGAAAACCATCATGTACACTTACTAATACAAGTGTGAAATACATGGGTTTAGAGTTATTTAAATAAGCGAAGAGATACATGCCTTAAATAAGATGACACACCAATAATCTTTACTCTTCTTAGCCTTTTGAAAACAACTCTTGAATCCCTAGCCTCAAATCTTCCAAATATGAGCTTGAGATAGTATTTAGAGTGTTTGAGTCTAGTAAAATAAAGACTTAGAAGGCTACAAGGCCTTATATAGTGTAAGGAATCAGGGTTTTAGTTAAGGGAAATGAACAAAAGGTCCTTAATAAAGAGCTGGAAAGTCCACCTATGCAGGGGTATGACTCCCTTATACGGTTTGCTTGGCAATCATGACCTAGGGTACGAGTGGTACCCTAACTCATACCCTAGGATTATTCTAGGCCAAACACACTGGTTAGGGTATGATTAGACACACTTGATTTATATCCAAAAGGTAAAACTCATGAACTATATCATATATACCACTCGTAACCAAAATAGTCCACTAGGTTTGAGGCCTCATTCTTCACGATTGAGTTGCATACAACTCGTATGCATTGGTCATGATTGAGGGAAGTTCAAGTCACATATAATATAGTATAATAATTTTGTATTAAGTCTAGGATACAAGAGTGGAGGAGGAGAAGGGTACGATTTATGACCAAGGGTATGACTCAAGCCCTTCAACTGTACCCACCCCAAAGACTCCAAAAGTTGTTGATATTTTAAGGGTTCAAGTCTAGCTGCTTCTATTCTCCCCCACTATGACCATGTGTCCTTGAATGAGGGGTGAATCAATCATAAACCTAAGTTACCACATCAACATGCATCAAGGCAACCTTTATACAAGTTAGAAATAACACGCTACAAGGATATAACATAACACATCATGATCATCACCAACTAACTAAAAATTTTTGCAAGGCCACATTCTTCGGTGTTTCTAGGGTACTACATTTGGATCCAACGCTAGTCAAAGAAATTTGTATGCTCTTGACACCCATTTAAATTTTGAGGCATCTCTTGATGTTGTTACTAGCACACTAAAACTTTTATCTCATGATTTATATTGTATGCTTGATCCTTACTTACCCTTTTTATGTGATCCTTTATGTAATTATTCTTTATGGTTTTGGTCTTGGGAGTATTCCAAGTTCCCTTTCTTTGTCTACCCTAGTGGGTCACTCTATTATAGATAGAATAGTTTATAGGAATTGTGTGGTATCTATTTGTGGTATGTAGATGCTCGTAGATCTGATAGAGTTGGCTATATTAGATTTTGATATGATTTTAGGATGGATTGGATCTATCATGCTATGCATCTCATGAGTTTTGGACCCAAAGGGTCGGTGTTAAATTCCTAAATGAGTCAGTGATTGAGCGGGAAGGTAGCTTCATAGTGTCTAAGGGAAGGTTTATTTCTTATCTGAGAGCCTAGAAGTTTATTTCCAAGGAGTGTATCTATCACTTAGTCCTGGTTAATGATTCCAACTCAGAGGGCCCTTCCTTACAATATGTTCTTATAGTCAATGAGTTTCTTGCGGTGTGTCTTGATGATCTTACCAGTGTTCCTCCCGATAGTGAGATAGATTTTGGGATTGATCTTCTACTGGATACACATCCTATCTCTACACCTCCTTTTAGATTAGGCCAAGTTAAGTTGAAAGAACATAAGAAGCAGTAGAAAGATCTTCTTCATAAGGGTTTTATTCATCCTAGTATTTCTCGGTAGGGTGCTTCGATACTCTTCGTGCATAAGAAGGATGGGTCCCTCGAATTTGTATAGATTACAACCAATTGAATAAGGTGACTATGAAGAATAAGTACCCACTTCCAAAGATTATGATCTTTTTGACCATCTTCAAGGAGCTAAGTACTTTTCTAAGATTGATCTTTGGTCGGGTTACCATCAGCTGAAGATTTGGGATGTGAATATCCTTAAGACTGGTTTTCATATAAGTATGCCCTTTATGAGTTCCTGGTTATATCTTTTGGTTTAACTATTACCCCAGTGGAATTTATGGATCTTATGAGCTGGGTATTTGTAACGCCCCAAATCTGGTACCCAAAATGCTACACGATGCTCATGACCCCGAAGGACCACAAGCTAACCCATGATTGATATCTGTACCTGAATACTACATAATATACTATATAATTGCAGAAATAAAGGTTGAACGGACATAAGGTTCAAAACTAATAAAACATAATACCTGAGAGTACGATATATCAATACAAAAACATGAACTGAAATAAATTGTCTAAACATACTGTAGTTTGAAAAGCTTCTAACTGACTGAACTGTCTGAATAAAGAGTTGATAGGAAATGTCCCTAACTAACTCCATCTACTTAAAGATAAACTAAAATAATGAAGTAAATAATAATATAGTCCTCGAATAATAAGGACTCACTGCTAAATCTGGCTATTAAAATTTAGAGTACTACTGATGCTCTAGAACTCGTGCTTTTGGACCTATGGCATAAAACACCATAGCGCAAATGCATCAGTATAATTGAATGTACTGGTATGCATGTGAGGTAGGCTAAATACACAAGGTTCAAATGCATAAACAATGCTAACTGACCATATAACATGAACGTGAGAATACATGTATGAATAAATAACTGTAATTGAATTCGTGATGATATTAACTACTGAGTCTGAATATTGATAACATGAGTTACTAATAACTGATACTGATTGACTGTATTTGACAATTTAGGTTCTGATGGAACTATGTAAGTTCTATTCTATTTTGAGTTAATTGTATCTGACAATTCTAAATTCTGTAGAACTATCTGAGTTCAATTACTGAGACTGAGACTGAAATCATAACTGTGGGAAGTAGTTATCTAACTGACATGCCCAAAGTAAAGCAATATAGCTAAGTTGAAGTCCAATCTGTAATCCCAATTGGAAAGGTGTCAATACCACACCACCAGTAAGGACAAGCTGTGAGTGACCCTCAACTGGCAGGTACTAAAATGAGAATGGTGGGAACCCTCAACTAGTAGGTAACCTACCTCATCAACCCTCAACTGGCAGGTTAGATGTGTCAACCTATGCTGGCTACGTAGTTCTGGAATGCAAGAATTATTTCTAAGAATCACACCCTCTACTGGAAGATGAGTTCCCATCCTTGGGTTCACTGGGTGCAAAATCCTACTCCCATATGAATAGACACTGAACATGGTTAACTGAGATGAATTGGACTGAGTTAACTATGTTCCGTTGACTGATGGAATACTACTGAGATTACTGAATTACTGAGCTTTTATGAGTCACATGACTGATAGAGTTCTATTGACCATGTCTTGACTAAGAGTATCATGAAAACATGACACTGGTTCTAGGCACACAACTAAGTTGTCAGGTACAAGTAACCCGAGGACTCGATAGAAGGAAACTAACAAGGTATAACATTCTTGAATACATGAACAACATCAACAATTCACAATATAATGAGATAGGGAAAAGGTGTAATCATCAAATTACACATCATAAACAACTCAATTCATGGATTTCAACTTGCATGCTAACGTAGTTTCATGAAAACACGTAAAGATTCCAACTTAGGAATCGTACAACAACATTAACATGGTTAAAAAACAACCCACAACATAAACATCATGATTTATAATTTGAAGTAGGGTTTTTGAGCTTTATGGATAAAAGGAATACATATATCAACACTGTGCATACCTTAGATGGAAGATTCTTGAAAACAAATAGTGAAATTCTAGAAATTAGATCCTTAAGTGGAAACTCTAAGTTTGTTCTTGATGAATTTGAGAGAGAAACCACTATAATTTGGGTGAAATAGGGATGAATTACGCGTTTGTGACTTATATAGGGGTGGGGCAATGACTTCTTTTTCCCTTGAGATGCGGTCATTTAATGAATAAAAACTAGATACCGACGCTACAAGTGACACGACGCATTGATGGTTGCGATGCGATACTCAATGCGTCGCGCCATGATTGCACCGAGCCTAAAAATTTTGGCTCTGGCAGCCTGCACAAATATTGATCAATGCAATTGGCGGTGCGACGTGCCAAGATCGCATTGGTCCACTATTTTGGTAGTCCAAACATGATCTAAACATGTTAAAAAAATCCAAAACTTGTTCGGAAACTCCTATTGACTTTCTTGATCATGAATTAATGAAAATATGGGCCATTAAAGGACATTAAGATGACAAGATAGGATTTCCAACTTTCAAAGGCCAAAATAGGCTAAGGGTGCATTTGGTTTTTTTAAGATTCAGACATTTGAATCTGAATGCACATCTGAATGATTAAGATGTTGTCTCTAGATATGAAAACTGAAGGATTAAGACTATTTGTTTTTCAACATCTGAATGTGCAAAAAAAATTTATTTGTATATATAATAAAATAAAAAATTCAATTCAAATAAAAATTAATTATGTATTATAAAAGTATGTAATTTAATACAACAAAATTATTATTTGATTGAGAAAAAACATTTAAGTTTGTTAGAGATAATGGAGATAGTTTATAATGGTGGTTGCGGTAACAATGATTGATGTTGGTAATAAATAATGTTGGTGGTGATAGTTGTGATGGTTGGTATTATAGTGACTGTTATGAAGGTAGAGATTAGTGATGGTGGTGGTAGTGGGGATGTGACGTTGCTTGATGTTAGTAGTTTGACATGTTGATTGTGTTGGCTGAAACATGAATGCATGAGTGTTGGTGCTAGTTGGAGATATTGCTTGTTGGGATGGTGGAGATGGTTGTTAGTAGAGATAAATTGTAACGATGGTAATGGTTGAAGTAGTGTTAGAGATGACGTTACTAGTGACAATGGTGGTGGCGGCCAAAGAATATATGGAGGTTGTGCTGTATTAGTGGTAGCTAGTGGTGGTCCTAGTTGTGATAGATGAGTTGATCGGTAGTAGGGATTAACTGATAATAATTGATGATTGTGGTATTATCGACACCGGTGGTGATGGTTAATATAATAGAATAATAGAAGTAATAGGTGCAGTAGCGGTTAACAATAGTAGTTGGTAACGATATTTGTTGTCGATGGTGGTTGTGAAGGTGGAGGTAGTTGGTGGAGGTGGGTGGTGGTTGACAATAGTACTGGTGGCAGAGGTGGTTAGTGGTGGTGACTGCTGATTATGAATAGAGTGGTGAATATTATCATACACTAGAATATCTCTTTAGACCTATTAAGACTCTATTCTAGATCTAAATGATTAAGACATTCAGACCTATTAAGAGCTAAAATCTTAATAAAAAACAAATACACTTAATGGTCTGAAGTCTGAACCATTCAGATTCAGACCTCCATTAAGTGCAAACAAATGAGGCCTAAGTCTGGAACTTGGTTAAAAATTTTCTAAGTTTGGGATACCTTGACAAGCTTAAAGGACTAAATTAAGCTCAAAAGTTTTGCTGGGTCTTACAATATCTTCCCCTTGAGAACATTCATCCTCAAATAAGACTGACTGAGATGGGAGAAGAGATAAACCGACATACATACTAAACATAAGTAACTGAAACATGATTCCATGACTGACATACCGGATAAATGAATACATCATACTGAGCATACATATCTGATGCATGTGTAACTAATTCATGAATGCATGACTGAGTGTTCTGATGAACTAAGTTTCTCACAATGAGAATGAATATCTGATGCATGAATATATGATTAATTTGATACATGAATACATGACTGAATATGCAATGGTAATCGATACTAAGTTTATAATAGAATTTTGAACATGAACTGGATACGAAGTTGTGGCTGAAATCTGAACATGAAACTTAAAGATTAAGAAGAACTGCTACCTTGGGCTGAGTCTGAGTTAGCATAAAAGAGGTGACGATACTTGGTATGCATGTCCGCTTCTTCTTCCTAAGTATCTCCCTCAACAGACTGATTTCGCCAAAGAACTTTGACTAGAGGGACTTCTTTGTTCCTCAGTCTACGAGTCTGATAGTCAAGGATTTCGACTGGAATCTCCTCATAAGAGAGGATGTTCTAAACATCTATGCTCTGAATAGGGACTACAACGGCTGGGTCACCTATGAACTTCTTGAGCAAAGAGACATAGAAAACTGGATAAACTAAGGCTAGATATGAGGACAACTCGAGCTCATAAGCTACTTTGCCAAAATGACTGAGAAATTTGAAAGGACCAACATAATGGGGACTGAGCTTTCCCTTCTTGTTGAATCTCTTCAGTCCCTTCATGAAAGAGATCTTGAGATAGAAATAGTCATCAATCTCAAACTTGAGATCCTTTTTGTGCACATCTGCATAAGACTTCTGCTGGCTCTGAGCACCCATAGTCTTTCTCTGATCAAATGGACTTTTTCTAAGACATCGAATACTAAGTCAGGCCCTATGACTGAGGCCTCACTATGTTCGAACCAACCGATTGGAGATCTGCACCTCCTACCATAGAGAGCTTCGAATGGAGCCATCCAAATAATGGAATGATAGCTATTATTGTATGAAAACTCAATCAAAGGCAAGTGGTCATCCCAACTACCCTTAAAATCAATTGCACATGCCCTTAGCGTGTCTTCTAAAGTCGCAATGGTCCTCTCTGCTTGACCATCTATCTGAGGATGAAAGGCTGTACTTAGATAAACTTGGGTACCAAGACCCTTTTTGAATGCTTTCTAGAAATAAAAGGTAAACTGGGTACCTCTGTCTGAGATAATAGATAACGGAACACCGTGCAAGTAATGCTTTAAATCTTTAAGGCAAAAACTACGGCTGCTAACTCAAGATCGTGAGTAGGATAATTCTTCTCATGGGGTTTAAGCTGTCTAGAGGCGTAGGCTATGAACTTACCATTATACGTGAGGACACAACCCAAGCCTACTCTGGATGCATCACAACATACTATGAACCCATTTGGAAGAGCCAAAAATGGAGCTGAGATAAGTTGAGTCTTCAACTCCTAAAAACTCTTCTCGCAAGGATCTAGCCACTGAAACATAAATTTCTTTTGAGTTAATTTGGACATAGGGGATGAAATAGAATAAAATCCCTCAACGAACCATCTATAATATCAAGCCTAACCTAAGAAACTCCTGATATTTGATAGAGAGATAGGGCGAGGCCAATTTCTTTCTACTTTAGTCTTTTGAGGATCTACTCTAATGCCATCACCAGAAATGATATGACCAAGGAATGCTACTGACCTTAGCAAAAAATCACGCTTACTAAATTTGGCGATCAACTGATGATCTTTGAGAGTCTGAAGTACTGTTCTGAGATATTTTGTATGTTCATGCTCACTGCAGGAATAGACGAGGATATCATCTATGAAGACTATTATGAACATGTCTAAGTACTGCTTGAACACATGATTCATCAAGTCTATGAAAGCTACTGGGGCATTGGTAAGACCAAAGGACAGGACTAAGAATTCGTAACGACCATACCGAGTACGGAAAGCTATTTTTGAAATGTCACATTCTTTGACTTTGCGCTGATGATAGCCTGATCTCAGGTCTACCTTAGATAAATACTTGGCACCCTAAAGTTGGTCAAACAAGTCATCGATTCTTGGAAGGGGATACTTGTTCTTGACTGTGACTTTATTGAGGTGATGGTAATCAATGTATATTCTGAGAAAACCATCTTTTTTTCGTACAAATAAGACTGGTGTGCCCGATGGGGACACACTGGGTCTGATGAATCCCTTATCTAGGAGATCCTTCAAATTTTCTTTTAATTCTCTGAGTTTTGCTGGTATTATTCTGTATGGAGGAATAGATATAGGCTAAGTATTTGGAAGAATATCAATACCGAAGTCTATTTCCCTTTTGGGAGGAATTCCTAGAAGATCTTTAGGAAAGACATCTGAATATTTATTCACTACTGGGACTAATTCAAAACTGGGAGTTTCAAAACTAGAGTGCTTAACTCAAACAAGATAATAGACACATCCCTTAGATATCATTTTTTGTGCTCGAAGGTAGGAAACAAACTGACCTCTTAAAACTAAAGTATTACCCCTCCACTCTACGATGGGTTCATTTGGAAATTGAAACTGGACAATTATGTTTTTGCAGTCGATTATGGAATATTAGGAATGAAGCCAATCCATGCCGAGAATGATATCAAAATCAGTCATCTCTAATTTAACTAAATATGCGGAGGTGACTTTCTAAAATATCATAATTGGACAGTTCCCGTATACCTATCGAGCTATGATAGTTTTACTCACTAGGGTAGAGACTGAGAAGGGCTTGACTAGAATGTCGAGACTGACTCTGAAATCAATTGCTATGTAAGGAGTAACAAAAGACAAGGAAGCTCCTGGATCTAGCAAAGCATAAACATACAAGTGAAAAATTTGTAACATACCAGTAACCATATCAGGAGAATTTTTCTGATCTTGCCGGGACTAGAGAGCATAAAGTCTATTTGGTCGTTGCCCACTAGTAGCACTAGAAGTGGCACCCTACTAATTTGGGTGACCGGACTGAGCTGAGGAACGATTTTGCTGACTCTAGGAACCTATCTGAGGAAAATCTCTTACTCTGTGGCTCAACTTGCCACATCCAAAAGAAATATCACTGCCAGTTCTGCAAATACCCTGATGATATTTGCCACAAGTCTGACAAAGGGGATTAGTTCGGGCATTGCTAACACTGTCCTAAGACATAGAGCCTGGTGCCCTATCTCTACTACCATCCCTGAACTTAGGAGCTAGAGCACTGGATGAAGAAGGAGATGGAACTAATGAGTTTGAATCAAACTGAGAAGGGTTTCCTCCCTCTGACTTAGGCTGAGCGAAGTTGAAACTACCTTTCCTTACTCTCTTATTCTGCTTCTACCTTATCTTAATCTTTTTTTCTTCTATCTATTGAGCATAGGTCATAAGCTTAGATATGTTTATGTCACTATTCAACATCGCAGACCTGCACTCATTGACCACACTATATTCACCCCAGAAAAAAACTTACTCATCTTAGACCTTCTGTTTGCCACTACATGGGGAGAATATCTGGCTAATTAAGTAAACTTAAGAGGATAATCTTTCACCATCATGTTGCCTTTCTTGAGGTTGATAAATTCTAACATCTTAGCTTCTCTCAGCTCTAGGGAGAAGAATCTATCTAAGAATGTAGTGACAAACTCCTTCCATTCTATGGATCATACATCAACTGACCTCTCTGACTTTTATTGCTTGAACCAAGAATGAGGAACATCCTATAATTTATATACAGCTAGTTCAGCACTCTCAATATCTGACACCCCTATGATGTATGTAACCTTCTAAACTTGATCAAGGAATTCCTGAAGATCCTTTTCTAACTTAGACCCTAAAAAAGATGGAGGATTCATTCGGGTAAAGTCTCAAATCCTGGCTGCAGCTGAATTGGCCGCTGGGTTGGCTGGAATGATAGTTGGTCACTCATTCTGAGATGAAACTAACTTAGCAAGAGTAGTGAATGCTACTCTTAACTCTCCATAAGAGATATGCTCGCCTAAAGGATCTTCGGGCTGAGGGGCTGACTGATTCCTAGTTCTCTTCTTGGGAGGCATATTCTGTAAATAGAAGAGAAAAGGATTAAACTAAGAGATTAACTTGAGTTTATGCTCACTAGCACGACATAAATATTGAAAAATGGGAAACTATTCCTGAACATCTTATAGCCTCCTGCACATAAGTGTGGCGCACAACACATCCATGTACAAGACTCTACTAGATGTGGCTTTCAGACTTCTTAGGATACTATTAAACCTTAGGATCTGATACCAATTTTGTAACGCCCCAAATTTGTTACTCGGAATGCTACACGGTGCTCATGACCCAGAAGGACCAGAAGTTAACCCATGATTGATATGTGTACTTAAACACTGCATAATATACTGTATAAATATAGAAATAAGGGTTGAACAACGATAAGGTTCAAAACTAACAAAACATATTATCTGAGAGTACGATATATCAATACCAAAACATAAACTAAAATAAACTGTTTGAACATACTATAGTCTGAAAAGCCTCTAACTGACAGAACTGTCTGAATAAGGAGTTGATGGGACATGTCCCCAACTAAATCCATCTACTGAAAGCTAAACTAAAATAATAAAATAAATAATAATATCATCCTCTAATGATGAGGAATCGCTGCTTAATCTGGCTGCTGAAATTTGGAGTTCTATTCATGCTCTGGAACTTGTGCTTCTGGACCTATGGTTTAAAACACCATAGCACAAATGCGTCAGTACAATTGAATGTACTGGTATGCATGTGAGGAGTTCCCAATTGTGATTTTAGATTAGAAAATCCAATCATTGCGAATGAAAGAAGTAGCTACAATAATGGTTTTATGGAGTAACCAAATGTGTAAAGAAGCTACTTCGGAAGCCAAAGAGGACATGAAGTCCCAATATCCATTCTTGTTTCCCTCTTTGGATAATCGTACTTGAGGTATGCATATTCTTTAATATCTTTGTTTTCTAATGTTATTAAAGGAAATTATGATTTCCGTGATATCTTTGTTTTTTGTCTTTATTAAAGGTAAGTGTGGGTATGCTCTGCGTTAACTCGTGCTAATGAAATCCTTTTCTTATCATTCAAGGATGTATGATCGGGGAGGGAGGGGAGGGGGCGAATGTAACGCCTCAAATTTTAGTCCTTGAAAAATTCCTGAGTTTTTAAACTAAGTGCCCAGACTACGACTCTCTGTACGAGTCCTTGGGTGACATTATGAGTCTTAATGACCCACTTGTAGCTAGACAAGAGTACTAGTCTGATGTTTCTATTGAGACTACGACTAGGGGTTACAATTCGTAAAGACTCAAAATAAGTCGTATGGTCCCATCCTTATCCAAACAAGCTTGATACCCAAAATAGTCTATTTGGACTACGACTTGGACCCTGCGAGTCATATGGTGTAAATCTAAGGTTCTATATAGAATAGTCCTTCAGCTACTGTCTTGACTATGACTTGTGGTGGCGAGTCATAAAGTGTCCTTACGAGTCATATAGTGACCCATAGTTATTGGCGATAATTTTCCAGCTTTTGATTAAGGGTACTTTCGACATTTCCCCTCTTCCCCAATCATGACCCACGACTTATAAAACCTTTAGGAGGGATCATTATCACTCTAAAACAAATTAAAATAACTTCTAAAACACTCTCAAATCTCCAAGGTGAAGAACACTTAGGGTTTGCAAGTCGTCGATACTTTCAGACATGTTACTCTTCCCAAAATCTTATTTTATGAAAAGTATTTGTTTTAAATGGGTTTGGTATGGATTTTAGTATGGATTTTGATAAGGGTTTGGGATTTTAGAACGGTTGATCCTTGAATTGTTTACCCATGTTTTTATGAGTTACTCATGCTTTGAAATTGATGTTTTGACCTAATGTTGTGTATGGGTAAGGGAATTGGAATGGGGGTCGAGGTATTCCCCCTAATTGATGTTTTGAACATGGAATTGGTATTGTAAAATAGTGTTTCCTTAACCCACTTGTGTAAATGGCTTAGAATGGTGGAATTTGTCATTTGGTATGACTTACTCACTTATACAATTGCATTGGATAACTGGCTATACAATGAATATAGATTTTGAGGCATTAATGGCTATGATTTGGTTTGATAAAACTAATGGAAGTAGAGGAATTCTTTCAATTTAATTTAATGAATAAAGGGGGTCAAGGCATTCCCCAAGTTAATGTGATTGTTATGGCATAGAGATAAGCTTACAAGTGTAGGGGTATGATGATACCCATGGTGTGCCTTAAAAGTTAATTCCTTCGTTAATAAATATGTTATGTGAAAATAATTTTAAATTGGGCTTAATGGGGGTTATATAGGTAAGCCATGAACGTGTGGGACTTGAATTACTTAAAATGAAAAATGATGTTTGCCAATGTGAGGGTTGGCCTTTATGACCATGTTCATAGTTCACACTATTTATATATAATTGTATCTTGGATTGACGTAGGGTCGGAGCTTTCCCTTGTCTTCCTTGATACCTCCGGTTCATGCAGCTAACACACATTGGGGCCTTTTCAGTACGGGGAGCTAAACCTATATAGCCCTTGGGTGTCTGTTATGACAGTTGAAATACATAGTCCAGGATAAAGTTTTACTTCATGATAAGCCCTTTAGTCCAGGATAAAGTTTTACTTCATGATAAGCCCTTTTCCCTATCCTGGCATGATATGTATTTATATATATTTATATATATACATAATTATGTCCATTGGATTTTAATGATTTGATTTAAAGTTGACCATGGAATTATTTTATCCTTTCCCTGAGATACATGATAGTGCTCACCCCACTAACCGTCTCCAGACGTTGTATCCCCACGCTATGTAGAGTCCGAAGAAAATTCTACTTTTCCTTCATAGTGTTAGGTGGATCAGCTTAGTTTGTTGATCATTTTAGTGAAATGGTAAGCTTACATTCTCCGAAAGACTTGATCATTCCATCGGTTATATTCCATAAAATAGAATTGAAGACTTCACATTGTCATTGTCATTATCAGTGTCATAGTCATGTCCCAACATATGTTGTTTTCTGGTTTAAAGGCTTTATGGATTACTGTGGACTGGGTACTGGTTGTAGACATTATTATACCCTGAGTTACTATTTACTCTATGTTTTATGTTCGGAATTCATCCTCTTTTCAATGTATTATGTTCTGTTAGACTAGGCAAAGGGGGTGGTTTTTGGTCCTTGGTGGACTTGAGATACCCATCACGGCTAGGACCTGGTTAGAGTCATGACATATTATCAATATCGTCATGAACTGCGGGACTTAACCCAAAGCTTATATTTATTATTATCATATCAACAAACCAGACCAACAAGCCATATCACTCAACTAACTCAATAAACTATACCAATGAACTATAACTATAGACCATCTCTTTTGCTCATATCTATACACCAGACAAGAATCACAACCATACGTCCTATTGATACCCACACCCACAGTACATACCAATAAAAAACTATTAATCCATGCCAAAAACCATGCCCATAGTCCATGTCAATCGTCACATCCGTAAGTCATATCAATAATCATCTCAATAAAATATTAATCATATTTATAAGCCATTAATCATATCTATAAGCCATTAATCATATCTTTAAGCCATAAATAGTATCTACAAACCATTAGTCATACCTATAAGCCATTAATCATTAATCACATTTATGACCATATCATTAAGAATATCGATTAACCGTATCAATAATCAAATCTGTATCTATATCATTAAGCATGTCGATAGGCCATATTATTAACCATACCCGGAAACCATATCAATAATCATATATATGTCATTAATCATATTTTGAAGCCATAGCAATAATCACATGTATAAGTCATTAATGATATCTAGAAACCATATCAGTAATCATACATATTTATAAGCCATATCAATATCATATCGAGTTATAGCCAAAAATAACATCGATCTTTAAATATCCAACTAACATACTCATTAAATATATTCCACCTCCTTAAGTCCCAATCAAAACATTAATAAGGGTATATTATGCGTAAATAAGTCTACAAAGCTAACACAAATCTCGGTGTAAGATAGTTGGAGGGGCCTACTTTTAATCCCCAAAATCCATTTTAGGCAATAGTTACCTAAGACTAGGCTACGGTATCTAAATTCATTTATAGATGTTGAGTAAGAAATAAATAGCCCTAAGTAATTCCTCCAAAACATGAACAATAAGTCAATCCCACCAAAAATAATATCAACTGACAATCTCTCGCAATTTAAGCAACTTATGGAAATTTTACCCTAAACTTAAGTGACTAAGGTAATTTCACTTAGCTTGATTAAATAAGGCATTTCCATTCTAAACATGGGCCACAAATCCAAATTCACGTAAAAGATCAGTAAATAAGCTAATTACGCCTAATTTATGATTTTAAGATAGCCTAAACGGTTCAACTAATCCAAATATTCTTATTCATACTTCTAAAACCTTCATCCAATCCCATATCTAGCATATCATAATAATCATACTATGAATTAGTAAAATATGAAGAAGTTAAACCTATCCTACCTAGACGCTGAAGAAAAGCCCAAAAATATACTAAATTACTGAAGAAGAATAGTAATTTACTAAATTACTCAAAAAGAATATGGATTCGCACTTTGGAAACAAACAAAACGTCCCTCTATTGTTAAGGAACATCACCCTAAAAATGGGTGGATTTTGAGATTTAGCGGTGCTATAATCAAGTAACCAAGATTCTAGGGATTTTTGAAAAAGATAAAGGATTTAATCCTAAAATAGATGGAAGCTTACTATAAAATAGAAGGAGAAACACGTAAATTAACATTACTCAAGCTCCAAAACGATCCACAAATGATCCTCCTAAGTTTTTGCACTATTTAGGGGTTTACTCTCTTGAGAATGGGTGGAAAGTTGGGAGAATCAGGAAAAAGGGAATTTATAAGCACTAGGTGCCTCTAAAGGGGCCCCTGGGCCACTTTAGCAGTTAATGCTAATGCGCCTTGGTGCAGATAAAGTGGTACCTGTCCCCATGAGCTAGTTCTCTAAAGCGGACCTTGGGCCGCAGTAGCTTTAGCCACTAAAGTGCCCCGATGCCGCTAAATTAGGACCTGCTAGCTGAGCTACGGTCACTACAGCGCCCTCCGCTAAAGTGCCCAAAGGGACGCTTTAGAGATCACTCCAAAAATCTTTCACTAGCATGAGTCTTGGAATTTTCTGAGTCTCTGCCAACCCCTTGGGATTCATTCGAAATCCCGTATATGAAAACATACTAGGCTACATTATAAAATTCGACATTACTAACTCAATGGAACATTCAAAATTTTCAGTTGTTAGAGTTAGCTGGGGACTTTTCCCATCAACTCCACAGTTTAGACAGTTTAGAGACTTTCCAGACTAGAGTATTTTTAGACAGTTGTTCAGTTTTACAGTACTTATATTTAGTTTTGGTATTTTGATACCGCATTCAAATTTATTTACAGATTTGAACCTTATGGCATATATTTGTTCCTATTTCTGCAATCATTACAATATTTATTACAAAGTTATTACAGTAGGTACCAGTCATGGGTTAGCTTGTGGTCCTTCCAAATTATGAGCACCGTGTAGTGTCCGAGGTACAGACTCAGGGCGTTACACCTGCACCATTTCCTAATTGATCCTTGAGACTGCGAGGTATATATTTCTCTAAGAAGATCTCGGAGAACTGGGCCCATGTGAATACTGAAGATCTAGCTGGTTTGGAATCAAGATGACATCTCCAGCAAACTAATGTTGAGCTGGCAAATCTAACTAAAAAGTTGTGTAATCCACTCCATCAGTCTCAACTAGGCCTAAATTATGGAGCCTATCATCATAAGAACTCAAGAACTTAAATGTATCCTCACCCATTACACTAAAAAGTTTCAGCAAAGAAAATATCAATAATCTACCCAACATTTTCTACTCCTTGACAAATATAGGAAGATGGAATCTACCGACTGAGTAACTATCGGTGCAGAAGGAACCTCAACTTTAGAATTTGCAGCTATAGGTTGTGCCTCTGCCTCTGTACCATTCTGATTTACAAATTGGGCACCATTAGATAATTTACTACCAACCAATCCCAAAATTTGAACCAAAGCATACCTGAGCACTAAAGATGAAATAAACCTTGGTAGAGCCTAGAGCCTGGGCTAGTCTCTAGCCCACCGCTGGCTGGGGCGGAAGAATATCAGTCTTAGGAGATAAAGTAGAGTCTGGTGAAGGCCTCTAATCCTAGTCCCAAGCTGGAGATACATCTCGAGGTTGTCCTTGAGCTTTAGGTAGACTACAAATAGTGATAGGATTCCTAGACTCGATCTTTAGACCTTCATCTCGTGTAGTGATAACGTATTTCCTAGCCATCTGTGAAAGAGTGAAACCAAAGGAATTCTTTAGAAGCTAACTCAAACTCATAGAATGAAATAAGTGTAAGAAGGGAAGAAATCTTAAGAATGTCCTACAGCCTCCCAAAAATAAGAAATGGATGTCTTAATTCTGATCCACGAGACTCTACTAGACACTTTCTCTTGAACCAATAATATCGGTAAAACCTAGTATTTTATACTAATTTATCATGAATCAATTTATGAGTCATGATGATACCTACTTTATCCTGCCAGTACGTAAGCCGTGTCATAGACGAAGCTATAAGCAATGGGTTAACTTGGTGGAAAATGGACAAAAAGCCAATTATTAAAGACTTAGAAATACAGTCATAATAGTCTAATAGATAGAATATCAAAAACTATCCGAAGACTTGGTACTGTCGGCACAAGAGCTACTATAATGAAATATGAGTACTAAATAGTTAAATACAGTCCATATCAAACATCAAAGACTAGAGATAGATAAATAGAATAAAAAGGATAACTCCAACTCCAAGAGCTCACCTAATCTCCAAAATTAACCCTGCAATAGCTTCAAATCAATGGCGACAACCTAGTCTCGAATCTATGCCCAGCAAGTATAGAATTGTAGTATGAGTACCAGAACTACGAGTACTAAATAGGCATCATCGAATGACTAAGAAAAATTATTATATAAGTAAGATTAGATTAAAGATAAAATAAGCTAAGACAAAGTAATAGGGAAAACCTGGAAATAATCTCCGAAACTACTGTATATAAGTAAATGAATACATATAAAATAGCAACATTAAGATCACAGAACAATAACAATGAGATTTGCCCCCAGAAGTCAATAAGTGCAGAAAAATAAATATCCTAATGAAAGCCTATAAGACTGGATAGTACAATCATCCAAATTGAGTAATCAATTAGCCATAATTTACCAACTATTATACCATATCCAAGAATCCATCCAAACAATATTGTTTCATACATAAGTCCCAATGTTGAACTTAAATCAGAACTTTATAGTATCATTATCATTATCCTCATTTGACGTACTTCAATTGAAACTCTTATTATCAATATTATCATCAACTGCCGAACTCGAACAAGAACTTATATTTATAATTATCGTATCAATAAGTCATACCAATAAGCCATATTGATAAACTAGCTTAATAGACTATACCAATGAGCTATAACTATAGGGCATCTCTTTTACTCATAAATATACAATGGACCAAGAATCACAACCATAAGTCCTATCAATGCCCGCACCCATAGTCCATACCATTACCATAATAATTAAGCCATGCGAAAAACCATGCCCATCAGCCATGTCAATCGTTATATTCATAAGTTAGATCAATAATCATATCTATAAATTATTAATCATTTCTATAAGACATTAATCATATCTACAAGCCATTAATCATATCTATAAGCCATGAATCATATGTACAAGTGATTAGTCATATCTATAATCCATTAATCATTAATCATATTTATAACTATATCATTAAGCATATCGAAAGGCCATATTATTAATCATATCTATATCTATATCATTAAGCATGTAGATAGGCCATATTATTAACCATATTCGAAACCCATATCAATAATCCTATATATGTCATTAATCATATTTAGATTCCATAACAATAATCACATGTATAAGTCATTAGTCATATTCGAAAGCATATGTATATATATATATACATATATATATATATGTATATATATATATATAAGACATATCAAAAACCATATCGAGTTATACCCAAAAATAACACCAATCTTTCAATGTCCAATTAACATACTCATTAAATATATTCCACCTCCCAAAGTCCCAACCAAACATTAGTAAGGGTATATCATGCATAAATAAGTCGCTAACAAAAATCTTGGCCTAAGGTGGGCCGGAGGGGCCCACTTTCAATCCCCAAAATCAATTTTAAACAACATCTACCTCAAACTAGACTAAGGTATCTAAGTTTATTTCTAGATGTTGACTAAGCCTTAAATAGCCCTAAGATAGGAATTCCTCCCAAACATGGACAACTAAGTCAATCCTACCTAAAATAATAAAAACTAAGACAATCTCCCTTAACTTAAGCAACTAAGGATAATTTAACCCTAAACATGAATCACTAAGGCAATTTCACCTATTTTTTGTAACTAAAGCATTTCCATTCTAAACATGGTCCACAAACACAAAATCACCTAAAACATGAGTAACTAAGTTAATTACTCTTAATTTATAGTTTTAGGATAGCCTAAATCATTTAACTAATCCAAATATTCTTATTTATTTTGCCAACACCTAAATCCCATCCCATATCTAGCATATTATTATAATTATGCTACGAATTATCTCAATCTATGAAGAGGGTAAACCTAGACTACCTAGATACCAAAGAAAATCCTGAAGAATCCGCTAAATCATTGTTTTTATTTTCTGAGAAACTTCCACAAGGTTCCACTCTATAAAAATCATAATCTACTCATCAATATGAAAACAATGATACCCATATTACACTATTGTACATTGGGAGCAAAATTACGTAAAAATCTCATGTAGGGCTCATTTATGGAATTGAACTTTTAAAATCAACACAACAACCCATTATGCATAGGGAATGATTACCCTAAAAAATGGATGGATTCCTAGCTTTAATGGTGCTATAATCAGGTCAAAAAGATTCTAGGGATTTTAGATAAAGATAAAGGATTTAATCAAAAAATAGATGGAAGGTTACCATAAATTCGAAGGAGAAATGCATAAATTGATGTTACCTAAGCTCCCAAACCATACACAAATGATCTTCCCAAGTTTTCACACTATTTAGGGTTTTACTATCTCGAGAATGGGTGGAAAGTGGGATGCTTTAGCAGTCATCTCTAAAGCGCCTAGAGGTACTGGTCCCCAGGAGCTAGGATGCTAATGTGGAACTTGGACTGCTTTAGAACTAGCCGCTAACATAGCTAGGAGCCGCTAAAGTGGCACCTGCTAGCTGAGCTAAGGCCAACTTAAGCGCCCTCGACTAAAGAACCCAAAGGGTAACTTTAGCTGTCACACCAGAAATCTTCCACCAGCTGGAGACTTAGAATATTTTTGAGTCTCTGCCAACCCCCCAGGATTCATCCAAAGTCCTGTATAGGCAAATGAACAATGCCACCCTATCAAATTCGATATTTCAGACTCAAAGGCACAGTCAAAATTTTTATCAAGGTCATTTTTATTAAAAGTGGGTCCCACACCTACTTGCCACTTTTCTAAACTTCTAGCCAATAGCTTAAAATGAGACTAGGAGCCTCGAGAACTAAACCAAGGGTTCACCTAACCTAAAACTAATTTTTTAGAGCTATTGGAAATTTTAGAATTGGCTTATGGGTTTGTTTAGCTGAAGTTTTTGAATGGTAGCCAATTTGAACCAACGAAGTCTTCATAATAGGAAATTGGCTCTAAGAACCATGTGAACTGCCCGGTAAACGAACTGCCAGTTCTAGCAAGTGGTGATGGAGAAAATGATCAAAAATACAAAAAGTGTCCTGGAGGGTCATTACAATGGTGATGCCATACACACATACATGCATACATACATACATACATAAGCATGTATATATATACATACATTTAAAGCACTACCTTTAAATGAATGTGTTAGAGCTGATGGATCTGTCCAAATTCTTACCCAAGGTTGTTTTACTAGGAGTTTTGGTCTGATACCAATTCCTTAGCAACTATAGCTCCAAAATAGGTGAATGAGCCTAAAACCTAAATGATCTATTTGATAATCAAGCCAATTATTCTGACATGTCATAAATGATCTGTAGCTACTGCGTAAAGGCTTGAAACACCAAAAATGAGAAAGAATAAAGGAAAAAAACTAGAGGGTAATTATAATATCCACTACTAAATGGATTTTCGTTCACAGAACTCAATGGATAGAAAGAGTTAAAAGCTCAAGAGAATGAGTTACTGGGCCCAATTGCCTCGAGTATAACTTTCCAGATAACCTATATAGAGAGAGAACATTCCTAAGGGATTTTTTATTTAGGTATCCCCTTTTCAACCAACTTCCTTACTCTACCTTCACAAAAGATAAAAGTCAACCTCAATAACCAACTAGCCTCCTACTAAACCAAGAATGACTGATACAACAAATTCGATCCCTAATATGCTGATACCACGCTGATATAAGAACTAATAAGTGGAAAATCAACTAATACAAATAAAATCTAAGGCATGAGTCATGCGATCAACTCCAATATCCAAATCTAGCCATATTTTGACCTTCTAAATGTAATACTCTACAAAATCCAACTCAATATTAGCTCCATGATTCAAGCTCACGCATAGTACATTATGGTTCCTTGGTAGTTTAATGATCAAGGTTGATGTGAATTAAGGTCTTGAATATGTTTTAGCTATTGTGCGAATCAAAACATTCCTTACTGATTGAATTCTTGAGAAGGATATTGGTATTATCAACTTCAAATGAGCATATCTCTCATTATGCTATGAATTTTTGATCCCATAGCCTACCAACGGATAGATAATTTAATAATATTTCTATCCATACCAAATTCACCTAAAACAGACATCCAATGAAGAAGTTATGACAATTTTAAGTTTCTGCTGTAAGACAAATACCATTTCAGTGCATGGTGCGTCGCGCCGGAGGCCAAAATGGCACTCGTCAATTCACAAAAAGCCTCCGTGATAGCCCCACTTTGCTTCAAGATTCTAGGTCACAATAATTGGCATTTTACCAAGCTCCGTGTCGCGCTGGGGCCCTAAATCGGGATATATTTTGCGTAGTTTTTAGTTTTCATTTTAAACTCCTCAAGGGCAATATGGTAACTTCCCAAAACCCTATATATACTCCTTAAACACGGTATTGAATCTCCAAATCCTCTCTTTACATTTATTTTATCAAAATATACTCAAGAATAGTCAAGAACAAGTCTAGGGTTTCCATTGGGGTTTCAAGCTTCAAGCAAATTCAACCGTAAATTCCACGAATTCTTAATCTAAGGTATGTGTAGTGTTCATCTATAGATCCAATCCGTTCATAGAGATCAAGAACCATCTTTTAAATGTTATTTTGTAAAATTTTTGTGGTGATATAAGCAAGTACATGTTGATGATTCTTGTTTAAGTTTCAAAATGATATATAAAGATGTTTTCACATATGGTTGTTAGTTGAAAAACATGAACTTTAGGTGGTTTTATGTGATGAAAGTATGAAATCCACCTATGCTTTAAAGAATGCATGCAAGGTGTTTAATAAAATGCCTAGGATGCTGGAAACCCATAATTACATAATCCCATGATATCTAAATGACAAGTCCATATTAGCTATACACTTCCATATGAATTTCCATGCTATTTATGTGTTGTTGTTGTTGTGGAATGAAGCATGTGTGATAATGGAAATATGAATTATATACATGAAATGTATCCATGCTCTTCCTACCATGTTGAGATGTGAATAAATACATGAAGTATACTATCCCCTACTTATAGTATTGTGAACTGTGGACTCTAATCTTGTGATCAAGTCATGTCATGTTTGCCATTTTCCTTCTATCGAGTCTTGAGAGTATTCGTACCCAAAAAATATAGCTGTGGGCCTAGATCCATGTCATGTTCCATGATAAATCTCAGTCAAGCTATACTCTATAGAACTCAGTCAGTCATGTGACTCAGGAAACATCAGAGATCTCATGATCACAGTTAACTCTCAGATAATAGTACTACTCTATCAGTCGATGGATGTCAGTTATTTAGTCCATTTACAGCCAGTTGAATCATGTTTAGTCCCTTCAGATGGGAGTAGAAGTTAGCACTAAGTAAACCCAAGGATGGGAACTCACCTTCTAGTTCAGGGTGTGATTCTTAGCAGTCATCCTTGTGTTCCCAAACTACGTAGCTAGTGTAGGTTGAGACATCTTAACCTATTAGATTAGGGTTGATTAGGTGGCTTAACCCATCAGTTTAGGGTCCCACTATTCTCACTTTGAATACCTTCCAGATAAGAGCCACTCACAATTGTCCTTACTAGTGGTACGGTATTGACACCCCTCCAGTCGGGGCAGAGATTGGACTTTAGCTTAGCCGTAATGGTGTACATGGGGCATGTCGGTTAAACAACTACCTCCCACAGTTTCAGTATCAGTCTCAGTAAAAGAACTCAGACAATTCTTTAGATATTAGTATACTAGGACTATTAGATACAGTCAAATTCAGTTATAGCACGGGACTTAGAGAGTTCTACCAGATTCAGGACTGTCAGACACAGTTAGACATGTTATAAGAACTACAGTTCCAATCATGTATTAGCATAAAAATTTAGCTATCACGTACTCACAATCTCAGTTACTATGTATGTATGTTTGTATCTTACATTCATATCAGTTAGTCAGTTAGCATTATTCATGTATCTAAACCCTTTGCATTAGCCTACCTCACTCATATACTCAGTACTCCAGTTGTACTGATGCATTTACTCTATGGTGCTTTCTTTTCATGTTACATCATAGGTCCAGAGCCACGAGTTCAAGACCAGCATTAGCTTTTCAGTCGCAGTGTTTCAGTGAGTCCTCATCCATTCAAGGATAATATGATTTGATTTATTCATTTACTACTTCATTACAGTTTTACGGAGTTATTTGGAGACATGTTCCTTCAATTCCTTATTCAGACAGTACTTAGAGGATTTCAGAGTTAGTCAGATTTAGCTATTAGATTCGGTATTCAGTTTTATATTCAGTTATTTTAGGTATTCATTACCCCATAGATATTACTATATCTCTTCAGTTGAACCTTATGGCCTACATGTTTAGGTTTTTCTCATATTATATGTATATTATGCAGTGTACAGGTACCGATATCAGTCATGGGTTAGCTTGTGGTCCCTCGGGGTCATAAGCACCATGTAGCATTCTGATTCATAAAATTAGGGTGTTACAAACTTGGTATCCGAGCCTAAGGTTCAATAGAGTCCTAGGAATTCTGAAACATGCATCTAGTTGAGTCTTTTGCATGGGTGTGTTGCGAACCACATTTATGTACAAGAGGTTATAAGATGTTTTACGAACAATTTCCCTTCTTTCAGTATTCATGTCGTGCTAGTTAACGTAATAATAAATTAAACTCCCAGTCTAATCCATTCTTCTCCTATTTCAGAATATGGCCTCAAAGAGAAGAAACTAGCCAGCTCCTCAGCCCAAAGATCCTTTGGGCAAACATGTTTCTCATATAGAGTTTAGAGCCGCATTCACCACAATTGCTCAATCTATGGCTGCCCAAAATCAAAGGACACCCGTTATTCTAACCAATCTAGTGGCAAATTCCACAGCACCTAGGATTTGGGACTTCATCCAAATGAACCCTCCATCTTTTCATGGGTCTAAGTCTGATGAAGATCCTGAGGAGTTCATTGACCAAGTTCAGAAGGTTATTGACATCATGGGTGTTACTTCTGTTCAGAGTGCTCAGTTAGTCGTATATCAGTTGTAAGATGCGGCTTACACTTGGTACAAGCAGTGAAAGTCTGAGAGGGTAGATGGTGCAGGTCCCATTGGGTGGGAGGAATTTGTCACGACTTTCTTAGATAGATTCTTTCCCCAAGAGCTGAGGAAAGCCAAAGTTCTTGAGTTCATCAACCTTAGGCAGGGAAATATAACAGTTAGGGAGTATTCTTTCAGATTTACTCAGCTAGCCAGGTATGCCCCTCATGTGGTTGCAGACAATAGGGCTAAGATGAACAAGTTCGTGTCAGGGGTGAACGATAGCATGGTCATTGAGTGTAGATCTATGATACTGAAAAGTGATATAACCTTAGATAGACTAATGACCCATGCTCAACAGATAGGGGAGAGGAAGGTTAGTACTAGAGAGAGGAAGAATAAGAGAGAAAAATTAGGCAGTTTTAGTTTTGCTCAGCCCAAATCAAAGAGAGGGAACCGTTCACAGTTTTGTCCCAAGTCAGCAGCTTCAGCTCATTCCTCTGCTAGTTGCCCAGTGTCCAAATTCAGAGACGGCAGCAGAGACAAAGCCCCAGGCTCTAAATATCAGGGTAGTCTTAGCAGTGCCTGAACAAATCTCCTTTGTCAGGCTTGTTGTAAGAACCAAAAGGGTATTTGCAGAGCCGGTAGTGATGTCTATTTTGGTTGTAGCAAGCAAGTCCACAGGATTAGAGAGTTTCTACAATCAGGTTTTCAGGGTCAACAAATTCATTCCACAGCTCAGTCCGGTTGCCCAAACCAGCAGGGTGCCAATTCCAGTGCTACTAGTGGGCAACACCCAAATAGGCTCTATGGTCTTTAGACCCGACAGGATCAGGAAAATTCTCCTAATGTTGTTACTGGTTTCCATGTTCATGTTTGTGCTTTTCTAGACCCATGTGCATCTTTGTCTTTTGTTACTCCATACATAGCAGGCGATTTAGGAATCAGTCTCAAGATTTTAGTAGAGCCCTTTTCAGTCTCTCCCCTAGTGAGAAAAACTATCATAGCTCGGCGGGTATACAGAACTACCCAATTATGATATTTCATAAATCCACATTAGCAGATTTAGTCGAGTTAGAGATGACGGACTTTGATGTCATTCTCAGATGGATTGGCTTCATTCCTGCTATGCCACAGTAGACTACATGAATAGGATAGTTCAGTTTTAGTTCCCAAATGACCCTGCCTTAGAGTGGAAGGGTAGTGTTTCAGTGTTCTGGGGTCAGCTTGTTTTCTACCTCCAAGAAAGGAAAATGATTTCTAAAGGGTGTGTGTATCATCTCGTGCATGTTAAAGATTCCAGTTTTGAATCTCCCAGTCTCAAATCAGTCCTAGTGGTTAGTGAATATTTTGATGTCTTTCCCAAAGATCTTCTAGGCATTCCTCCGGAAAGGGAAATAGACTTCGGCATAGACCTTCTCCCAGATACTCAACCTATCTCTATCCTGCCATACAGAATGGCCCTAGCAGAACTTAAGGAATTGAAAGATCAGTTGAAGGATCTCTTAGATAAGGGATTTATCAGGCCCATTGTATCCCTATAGGGTGTGTCAGTCTTATTCGTATGCCAGAAAGATGGTTCTCTCTGAATGTGTATTGATTATCGTCATCTCAACAAAGTTATGATCAAGAATAGGTATCCACTACCCAGAATAGATGATGTGTTCGACTAATTTGAGGGTGCCAGTTATTTCACCAAGATAGGCCTCAGATCATGCTATCATCATCTGAGAGTTAGAGAATGTGACATCCCGAAGATAGCTTTCCATACTCGGTATGGTCACTTCAAATTTCTAGTCATGTTCTTTGGTTTAACCAATGCCCCTGCAGCTTTCATGGAATTGATAAACCGTGTGTTCAATTAGTACTTGGACATGTTCATCATAGTCTTTATAGATGATATTCTGGTCTATTCTCGCACTGAGCGTAATCATTCAGACAATCTCAGAATTGTTCTTCAGACCCTCAGAAATCATTAGTTATTTGTCAAGTTTAGTAAGTGCGAGTTTTTTAGAAGATGAGTAGCATTCCTTGGCCATATTATTTCTGGTGAGGTTATTAGAGTAGATCCTCAGAAAAAAAGCGGTAAGAAACTGGCCCAGACCCGTATCGCCAACAGATATCAGGAGTTTCTTAGGTTTGGTTAGCTATTACAGATTGTTTGTCGAGGGATTTTCTTTTATTGCATATCCTATGTCTGATTGACTCAGAAAAAGGTCAAGTTTCAGTGGTCAAATTCATGAGAGAAGAGTTTTCAGGAATTGAAGACTCGACCCACTATAGCTCTAGTTTTAGCCCTTCCAGATGGTTCAGATGGGTTCGTAGTATATTGTGATGCATCCTGAGTGGGTTTATGTTCTGTCCTCGTGCAACATAGTAAGGTCATAGCCTACGCCTAAAGACAATTAAAGCCTCATGAGAAGAGTTATCCTACTCATGATCTTGAGTTAGTAGCCGTAGTTTTTGCCTTTAAGATTTGGAGGTATTACCTTTACGGAGTTCATGTAGAGGTCTTCACAGATCATTAGAGTCTCCAGTATGTATTTTCTCAAAATGATCTTAATCTTCGTTAGAGAAGGTGGTTAGAGCTCTTGAAGCACTATGATATGAGTGTCCTTTATAATCCAGGCATGGCCAACATTGTGGCCGATGCTCTCAGTAGACTCTCCATGGGCAGTATTTCTCACGTTAAGGATTGCAAGAAAAAGATAGCTCAAGAAATCGATCAGCTTGCCAGACTAGGAGTTCACTTTAGTCCACTCTTTAGAGGGTGGCGTATGTGTTCAGAGTAGTTCAGAGTCATCTCTAGTTTCTGAGGTGCAAGAAAAGCAAGATACGAATCGTAGCCTTGTTAAGCTGAAAGAGTTAGTGCAGAATTAGAAAGTTCAGGTTTTCTCCCAAGGGGGAGATGGTGTTCTTTGTTGTCAGGGTCATTTGTGCGTTCTAGGTGTAGATGACTTGAGGCAACAAATTCTTACAGAACCACATTGTGTGCGATACTTCATTCATCCAGGGGACACTAACATATACCGTGATTTGTCGAAGATCTATTGGTAGAGTGGGATGAAGAGCGATATTACAGAGTTTGTAGCTAAGTGATCTATATGTCAGCAAATTAAGATAGAGCATCAGAAACCTAGTGGTTCTATACAGAAGTTCACCATTCCTACTTGGAAGTGGGAAGAAGTGAACATGGACTTCGTGATGGGTTTTCCTAGAACTCGCCATCAGCATGATTCAGTTTGGGTCATTGTAGATAGAATGACCAATTAATCCCATTTCCTTCCAGTTTGTATCTCCTATTCAGTTGAGGATTACGCCAAACTCTACATTAGGGAGTTGGTCAGATTACACGGTGTTCCCTCATCTATCATCTCAGACAGAGGTACCCAGTTCACCTCTTACTTCTGGAAAGCATTCCAAAAGGGTCTCGGTACCCAAGTTCATCTTCGTACAACGTTCATGCTCAGACAGATGGTCAAGCAGAAAGGACCATTCAGACTCTTAAAGATATTCTAAGGGCGTGTGCAATTGATTTCAAGGAAAGTTGGGATGACCACTTGACCTTGATTGAGTTTGCATAGAATAATATCTATCATTCCAGTAGTCAAATGTCTCCATTCTAAGCTCTCTATGGTAGGAGATGTAGATCTCCGATTGGTTGATTCAAAGTTAGTGAGGCCTCATTCATAGGTCCTGACTTAGTATTTGACTCCTTAAAGAAAGTTCAGTTGATCAAAGAGAGACTCCGGGCTTCTTAGAACCGACAAAAGTCTTATGCAGATGTTCGTAGGAAGGATCTCAAGTTTGAGGTCAACGACTATGTCTATCTTAAGATCTCTCCTATGAAGGGACTGAAGAGGTTCGATAAGAAAGGGAAACTCAGTCCCCGATATGTCGGTCAATTTAAGATTCTCAATCGCTTTTGCAAGGTAGCTTATGAGCTAGAATTGCCATCAGATCTAGCCTCAGTTCATCCAGTCTTCCATGTCTCTTTGCTCAAGAGGTACATAAGTGACCCAGCAGTTGTAGTCCCTATTCAGAGCATTGACATTCAGAACAGCCTCTCTTATAAAGAGATTCTAGTTGAAATCTTAGACTATCAGACTCGTCGGTTGAGGAACAAAGAAGTCCCTCTAGTTAAGGTTCTTTGGCAAAATTAGTCTCATAAGGGAGCTATTTGGGTAATAGAAATAGATATGCGTACCAAGTATCGTCACCTATTTCCCGCAAATTCAGATCAAGCTCAAGGTAACAGTTCTCCTTAAGCTTATTCAGTTTCATGTTCATATCCCCAGTTTAAACTTGGTATCTATTACCGTTGTTACTCAGTCATGCATTCATGTATTAGTTAAATTATAAGGTCATGCTTCAGATATGCATTCTCATCTTGAGAAGCTTAGTTTATCAGATTGCTCAGTTACGCATCCACGTACCAGTTATCCATGCGTCAGATATGCATGAGTTCAGTATGTTTAGCATGTCAGTCATGAGATCATGTTTCAGTTCTTCATGTTCAGTTCATGTTCGTCCTATCTTATTCTTCCCTCTCAGTTAAGTCTTATTCGAGGACAAATGTTCCCAAGGGTGAGATATTGTAATATCCCTAAAAATCCAACTCAATATTATCTCCATGTTTCAAGATCATTTATAGTACATCATGGTTCCTTGGTAGTTTCATGATCAAGGTTGATGTGAATTAAGGTCTAAAGTATGTCCTAGCTATTTTACGAATCAAAACATTCCTTACCAATTGAATTCTTGAGAAGGATATCTCTCATTATACTATAAATTTGTGATCTCATGACCTACCAACTGATAGATAATTTAACAAGATTTTTGTCGATACCAAATTCGCCTAAAACGGACACCCGATGAAGAAGTTATGGCTATTTTAAGTTTCTGCTGTGAGACGAATGCCATTTCAATGCATGGCACGTCACGCCGGAGGCCAAAATCGAACTCGTCAATTTACAGAAATCCTCTGAAATAGTCCCTCTTCACGCCACGATTCCAGGTCGCAATAATTGGCATTTTACCAAGCTCCGCGTCGCACCGGGGCCCTAAATTGGGATAAATTTCGCGTAGTTTTCAATTTTTGTTTTAAGCTCCTCAAGGGCAATATGGTAACTTCCCAAAACCCTATATATACTTTTTAAACATGGGATTGAATCCCCAAAGCATCCCTTTACATTAATTTTATCAAAATTCACTCTTGAACTGTCAAGAACAAGTCTGGGGTTTCCATTGGGGTTTCAAGCTTCAAGCAAATTCAACCATAGATTCCACGAATTCTTAATCTAAGGTATGCGTAGTGTTCATCTATGGATCCAATCCATTCATAGAGGTAAAGAACCATGCATTTAAATGTTATTTTGTAAACTTTTTGTGGTGATATAAGCATGTATATGTTGATGATTGTTGTTTAAGTTTCAAAATGATATCTAAAGATATTTTCATGAAATATATGTAGTTGTTAGTTGAAAAACCTGAACTTTAGGTGGTTTGATGTGATGCAAGTATGAAATTCCCCTATGATTTAAAGAATGCATGCAAGGTGTTTGATAAAATGACTAGGATGCTAGAAACCCGTAATTACATGATTCCATGATATCTAAACAACAAGTCCATATTAGCTATACACTTCCATATGAATTTTCATGCTATTTATGTGTTGTTGTTGTTGTGGCAAGAAGCATGTGTGATAATGGAAATATGAATTATATACACGAAATGTATCCATGCTCTCCCTACCATGTTGAGATGTGAATAAATTCATGAAGTACTATCCTCTACTTATAATATTGTGAATTGTGGACTCTAATCTTATGATCAAGTCATGTCATGTGTGCCAGTTTCCTTATATCGAGTCCTGGGGGTATTCGTACCTGAAAAATATAGCTGTGTGTCTAGAGACATGTCATGTGCCACGGTAAATTCAGTCAAGCTATACTCTATAGAACTCTGTCAGTCATGTGACTCAGGAAACATCAGAAATCTCATGATCTCAGTTAACTCTCAGATAATAGTACTACTCCGTCAGTCAATGAATGTCAGTTATTTAGTCCATGTACAGCCAGTTGAATCATGGTCAGTCCCTTCAGATGGGAGTAGAAGTTAGCATCGAGTGAACCCAAGGATGGGAACTCACCTGTCAGTTCAGGGTGTGATTCTTAGCAGTCATCCTTGCATTCCCGAACTACGTAGCTAGCGTAGGTTGAGACATCTTAACCTATTAGATTAGGGTTGATGAGGTGGCTTAACCTGTCAGTTTAGGTTCCCACCGTTCTCAATTTGAGTACCTGCCAGATAAGGGTCACTCACAACTGTCCTTACCAGTGACGCGGTATTGACACCCCTCCAGTCAGGGCAGAGATTGGACCCCAGCTTAGCCGTAATGGTATACATGGGGCATGTCGGTTAAACAACTACCTCCCACAGTTTCAGTATCAGTCTCAGCAAAAGAACTCAGACAGTTCTTTAGATATTAGTATACCACGACTATTAGATACACTCAAATTCAGTTATAGCACAGGACTCAGAGAGATCTGCCAAATTTATGACTATCAGACACAGTCTCTTATGTTATCAGACCTACAGTTCTAGTCAAGTATTAGCGTACAGATTTAGCTACCACGTACTTAGGATCTCAGTTACTATGTATGTATGTTTGTACTCTTACATTCATATCAGTCAGTCAGTTAGCATTATTCATGCCAGTAAACCCTTTGCATTAGCCTACCTTACTCGTATACTCAGTACTCCAGTTGTACTGACACATTTACGCTACGGTGCTTTCTTTTCATGTTACACCATAGGTCCAGAGCCACGAGTTCCAGACCAGCATTAGCTTTCCAATCGTAGTGTTGCAGTGAGTCCTCATCCATTCGAGGATAATATGATTTGATATATTTATTTATTACTTCAGTTCAATTTTACGGAGTTAGTTGCAAACATGTTCCTTCAACTCCTTATTCAAACAGTACTTAGAGGCTTTCATATTTAGTCAGATTTAGCTATCAGATTCAGTATTCAGTTTTATATTTAGTTGTTTTGGGTATTCATTACCCCATGGATGCTACTATATCTCTTCAGTTGAACCTTATTGCCTACATGTTCAGGTTTTCCACGTATTATATGTATATTATGCAGTGTACAGGTACTGATATCAGTCGTGGGTTAGCTTGTGGTCCCTCGGGGTCATGAGCACCGTGTAGCATTCCGATTTAGAAAATCAGGACATTATACTAAACCTGTTATCTACTCCAAACTACGTAGAGAGTCATCCGAATCCTTTCCGTGCAAACACATCACAATAACCACAAAGAACTAGAGCTGATCAATGAAAAATCTATAATAGAAAGCATAAGAATAAGCCCATAAGGTGCTTACTAAATACCCCAATGGTGATGACCAATGTCTGCAATCTATGTCAAAGCTATAACTAGTTCTGATGATCCTAAAAATTGATAGTTAGAAGTTCAAAGAAAAAACACTCAAAACTGAATAATCCGCTCTAGAATGTCCCACCAACTTAGGATGAAGTTATGCTAATGCAACCCGAGCACACTTATTTTGCTAAGCAGACAATCCAAAATTTTGGCAAAACTAAGAACCACGGACTAAAGCAAAAGAAACTATCATCAAGTGTCAACGGGCTATCATCCAAACATTAATCAACCACAATCCATCTAAACTGAAGAAGACCAAACAAGTAGCTACAGAGCAAGCTTAGCCAACCTATGAAATCCCAACTGAGTGAAATTAGAAATGGAGGCTACACCCAAGCTTCACAACTCATAGTTGAAATCTCAACACTAAAGCTAAAGTACTTGTTATAAATTATCACAACCAATCATGTAGAGGAGTAAGCATCCAAATGCAAAAATCTATTATAACCCTCAAGCCACCATCCAAAAGAGTCATGATCTGAAAAGATGAGCTAAGAAGTCTAGGCAAAGGCCAAACACCCAAATCAATCTCACTATTAAAACTTATGAATATCCTTACTAGTTTCTGCCAGAGCCAGAATCAAAACAAAATGTAGCTGAAGGACAAAATCACAATGGGGGAAACCCCCCGGTTGAAGACCAAACAAATTAACTGCACATCTATTAAAGGACATGATGCACCAAGGTAAATCAAAGAACTCATCAAGGCTACAAGTAGTACTAGTGATAACAAGAACTCCAACAACTCGAAGGAAGCAACTTTAACCGAAAACTTGTCAATCCAATGCTCCATCTAAGCAATGAATACCCATAGGTACATATGACTAAGGATATGCACTCCATACAGTCACTTTAGGCCGAATAAATACCAAAATAAGGATTTCTTGAATCCACCCATGTAAAACAACCTTAACCTAATTAAACCATGAATCACATAATAGACGAGTAGATTTCAAATATCAACGTCAATGCCAAGGTCAAGGCAAATACCAGAAAATGAACTAGGATAATCAAGATAACAAAGTCCTAATTGGCCAACTTAAGAAGTGGCCATTGAAAAAGGTCACCTATTCCCATCACCCTTTACACAATTATACCAAAAACCATACCACAGAGATAATTGAGTATGCAAATACACACCTATATCAAGACTAAAGATTTCACAAAAAAATGAACCCAACAACCAGAAAGGCAAGCTATAGACATTCTAACATTAATAGCAATACCCTTATTGGTTGATGAACTAGTCAAATTGGAATAACAAGCCTCAAATTTGGCAACCTCAAAAGTGAGCTGTAAAGAGGGAAAGCAAATGTTAAAATATTGGCAAACCCAAATATAATTGTTAGAATCTTAACTCAAAATTAGGAAATAAAGCCAAATCGCTATCTCTAGATCCATAACAAAACCATAGAAAGCTAACCTACCTTCACTTTTATATCCCACTCAATAACTAATCTAACCTCACCCATAAAAAAGAAAATGACCAACCTAGCCTCTCTAAAAGTGAGAAAACCATCCATCCGAGCTAGCCACCTAGGGTCAACGAACAAGAATTGCGAAGAAGGGAATTCTAACTATATAATTCTAGACTAGTCATCTATCAAGTAATAATCAATCAACATTTAAATAATGACTATAATAAAAATTGTAATAGTGACACCAATATATGGTATAGGTGGTACCAAAAATGAAATCAATAATTAGTGCCACGATTAGGCTATAAGAAGGCCAATATGCCATAATAAATGGGACTCAACCCAAATGCTACACCCCTAGGGAAATATCAACACTGATCCTCTCTATCCACTACTAAAAGAAATCATTTATAGAGGTAGTCACATAATCATGAGCTCTACACTAAGGCATACAACAACCAATATAAACCTACTAAGGCACATAATCATCAATTGGTATAAAAACCCTAATCAGTTAAATAAAAAGGTAAAGTAGAGAATAAGAGGTGGCACCTATCACAGTGGAAACCCGAATTCATATGTTAGCTATGTCCAAAAAAGTATGAATCTGAGCAGGTCAAAACTCAGGCTGAATGTTTGAATCATTAACTGAGGCACCAGGTGCGCTATCTGTAACTGAAGGTATAACTTCTCTATGAGACTGATTTGGAATAGCTAAATTGATAATAATCCCATGCTAGGGACATTATCTAGACCAATGAATGACCTCTTTACAGTCATGAAAAACCCTTGAATCTTTAATTAGCAAGAAATATTGGCCGACCCCAACTAGCTGACCAACTGATGTTGAGGTCACTCCAAACTAAAATGACCATACTCCGCACAATCATAAAATACATAAAGAGATTTAAGATAGTAAGAAAGATATTCTAACCATTAATGAACAACAACCACCCATCTAAGGCACTCCCTAAAGTGATGCCCAATCTTTCTATAACCAAAATAGGCTTCTAGAACACTTTAAGGTACTATACTTACTAATCCAGAATGGCTGCCACTACCTAAAGATCTATATCAAATACTCTGCAATGTCTAATAAGAACTCTAGATATCAAAATTTAGCCTGGTTTTACCATAACTTTGTGACCACCATGACTAACCTAAGAACTACTGGATATCATCTCTGGCTATAAGGTATTCATAAAAAGTCTCTAAATGCCTAATGCTAAATTTTGAAAGGATGAAGCAGTCATAGCCTCTACTCGAGCCTGGGTTTTCCCTAAGTCCTCTAACTAATACGTATGATTTTTTGTATTAATCTCTGACTACCTAGTCCAAAGCTGAGCTGATGCTCTAGTAACTCATGCAAAAGTCTTAGCTACCTCTATAGAAAACATTATATCATCCATATAGAACAGAAAATAGTCAAATAATAAGATAGAGATTTATAAAGATGCAAACACATGCTAAATAGTTAAGAATGGAATTTTCTAAGAATGCCTAGTAGCCTCCAAAATATAGGAAACAGACGTCTCTTCATCAATCTGTAGACCTCTACCTGATACTTAGCTCTTGTACCAATATATCGATAAACCTAGGCTCTAATATTGATTTTTCATGACCTATTTCTACGTTTACGATGGCACCAAATATCACGCACTAGTAGGTAAGCCAACCCATAGTTCAAAAAAGCTAGTAACAAACTTTTAACAATAATGAAGGAAATAGAAGAATAAATACCACAAATGACATATATGTATAAATACAATCCTAAAACCAAGTGAAATTAGTACTAGAGAATAGATTAGAGTATAGAATGAAATACAAGGTAAATATAAGTACATGCCATCTTTGAATACAACATAGAGATCAGTCTAATCCATAAGAGAGAGATTAGCAATGCTCTAAATGCTAGGAGGTTACCTTAAATATCCAATCTATAGCTGCTACATATGATAAATACAATAATAGTGAGAACTCGTACTATGATTTGCAGACTACAAATGTGTAGTATTCGTACCAAACACATGTTACTCAATAGGAATTGGTCGACTGAGATCAAAAGATAATGCAGGCATAAATGACATGTAAAGCAGGGATATAATCAATAGAAAATTATCCAAGCATAGGGTTTGACCCTTAGTGGCAATTCCTTAGCTATAGAACTACGTAGCCAGTGTAGGTTTGAGATATTTCTCTACTAGTTTAGGGTTGACACATGACTCATGAGTTTCCTGCCTGTATAGGGTTACTGTTTAGTACTTTGGGACTTTATTTTAGTGGATACGCACAACCAATGTTAGTACTTGAGGCACAGTACTAACACCCTTCTAACCGGGGTTACAGGTTAAAGCCCAATTAGCTTATTTAGGGCATGTCGGTTAGATGATACCTCCCACAGTCTCAGTTCAGTATTTAATTTTAGAGTTTACTTTCAAGTTTGCTTAACTAAGTGTAGATACTTTTAGACACTCAATTTTACAACTTTTAGTTTTTCAGAATATAGATTATCTCAGTACTATAATAGATATACACTTAGTCTTGCACTTTTGGATAATACAATTTTCATGTATTCCCACTCAATTATCTCATATTGTTTCATTGTTTCTTATCTTATATGCTCAGTATCCCATAGTTTTAGCCCAGTTATTCAGACTAACTACAATTTAGTATTACATGATCAATATTAAGTCTTCAGCTATTCAGTGTCTGAATATCAGTAGTCCATATTCATATATCAGCTACTCAATACATAGGTACTAGTATCCTCATTTACTAAGAGTTCAATCATTCTATAACCCAGACATCAGTTATTCAGTTAATCAGATCGACTCAGTATATGTATGTTTGGTCTCGTATGTTCATATATCCATGGTTTATCGTATCCCAACTTTAGTTCTTCTTACTCTACAAAAGTAAATATTTTAAGAAATTAAGTGTAGTGATTTACCAACTTACCAGATTATATTTATTGCTCGTGATATTAAGATAATTTAGCTTTTAGTTTATCCAGCCTATTAGTGAGTCTACTTACACTTAGCATGCATATTTTAAGATTACGTATGAAATTAGTTTTACTCATTGCATTAACCATTGAATTCTTAGTACATCCCAGAAGTATTGATCCATATATATGTCTGTGTGGCTACATTATTTCATAATGTAGGTACCATTTGTAGCCCTCACATCATGATCAGCCAGTTATAGTTTCTAGCCAATAGGGGATGAGTTATCTTACTTTGGGAACTCCAGACAATTTTAGTTCATATATAGTTCATTTATTTCATATATATTGATTCGTAGTAGTTGGAGGCATGTCCTAGCTATCTATAGTCAGTATTGTAGAGGCTTTATAGATGTCAATTAAAGTCAGTCATGTAATTTTAGTTCTTACTTAAGTTTTATCAGATTGTAAACATTATCAGTAATGTATTAATTCATATTATGCATTGATTATGTCTCCACACAATAAAATCAGTTATTTTATACATATTATACCAGTTGGTCAACAATATGCCAGCTTATAGGTTTGGTTGGTATCACTTGTTATTCCAAACATCATGTGGCATCCAGGGTGTTTACCCAGGGTGTTACAAACTTGGTATTAGAGCACATAGTTCAATTTTCCTAGGGTGTCTGTATAGCCGTGTCTACTGGAGTCTTGTGGAATGGTACAAAGATGTTTGTACTTTTCTTTAAAAGGCTACAGTGCATTTAGGAAATGTTCCCCTTCTTCATACTCAAATCATGCTATAGAAAAGTTCTATAAGAAACTTACATAGATTCTCATATTACTCTATTCATGCCATCTCTACCTTATTTTTGAGGTAACAAAAATAGTCAAGCTCAAATTTCTATAGACAGAGTTTTCTTATATAGTCCCCATAGACTATTATGGTATTATACATAGGCTCAAAATAGCCCATTAATTCCTTTATGTTCTAAACTTTGAAAATATTCATTCTTATTCATGAAAATTTTGCATTGAGCCTAAGTCATATGTTCTTTCAGATCCCTTCTAAGAATCCCTTGACAACTTATGATCTTGAGTTAGAATTATAAACCCAGAAGTTTAGCATAGTAGAGTTGGGATAATGTTATCTGGATTGAGTATGTTATGTTTCCATGGGGTTAGTTGTATGAAGGTAAACCAGTAGTCTTGAAATAATGTATGAAAGAATTTAAGGTTATAGATTCAAAATTATATGTTGTTGATGATGGATGATCATGTGTGATGGTAGTTCTCATGGTTTAGATGTGATATTAGTAGTCGATGGAGGTAGTTAGCATGGTTCATTGAAGGTTTACGGATATCCATGTTATGTGTTAGAATCTAAGATTAAATCATTGGAAATTAAGCCAATAAAAAAAAAGAGTTGAACCTCAAGATGGTGTGAACTTAAAGTGATTGCAGTTTAGTTTAGAGTTATTAAAGGGGTCCACAGACTTATGATGATAGCTTTAGTCTAAGGGGGAGATGTTAGAACAAGTGATGAAGTCAGGCTCTCAGATTTTAGTAGTAGTGCCAATATATGTAGAAAAGCAGTAAGGGAGGATGATTCCCAACCTATTTTTATCTTAGTGCAAAGTTTTTCAGTCATCACGACATCTACTCATGCCTTAGATGTCATCCCTATGATCATAGCTAATATTTATAGTTCCTAGTATAAGGAGTTCCAATTCACTCAGCACTAAGAATCATATTCCATGACATCATGAACTCCAACCTCAGGTCATGCAACTCATAACTCATGTACTCATGCTTTCTAGAATGTTCAGTTTATGGCAATCATGCTACACTTCTAATGATTAGCAAAATTTAGATTATGTCATGCATGTCCTTAATTAGACCTTTTTGATAAATCCATTATGTTGATACTCTATTCCTCAATCCTCAGGTAAGTGTCAAGGTTATACGTAGTGTCCCTTTAAGTTTCAGGTCCATATGTTATAACCATTTAGTGACCTCCGCTTCTGTCATGATTTATAAAATTCCATGTGTGTTTTCTTGGGCTAGTGCATGAAAGTTTTAAGGATAGAGGTTTACAGAATATGAGAAAGATGATTTTGTTGTATTTTGCCTATAAGTTCATGTGTGGTTATAAAGATAGGCTTGAATGTCATGCTGGTGTTCAAGTAGAATGTATAGTTAAGTATAAGCTTTCAGTATAAGTTAGTTCATAGTGCTAGCAATTTAGTTTAGTATCAGACAAACAAGATCCTATGGTTTTCTATCTTTCCTATTCATGAGGTAATCCACGTCCATGCAAATTTTGAATTCAACTCAGTTCATGCATATATATCAGTTTTAGATTCCAGATATTTAGTCATGATTCAGTCTATAAGTTTCTTGTGCACCATCTTAGTCTTTCCTTAGTATTTCAAAAAAGTAATTACTATTCAGGGGATGATGTATCCCAAGAGGGAGATGTAATTTAATACCCTGAGTATTCATGTGCTAAGCCTTTCATATTTTTCACAAAATAGGATCCATCTTGAAGTAATAGTTACTCAGCAATTGACTCTCTCATTTCTATCTAAGCCTTATAATCATTCTTATGTCATTGCATGCATTAAAGAAATCAGTTCAGTTCATGATATTCTATTCATGAATCATGCTTCAGAATTAGTTATGCAATCATGTTCCAAGTCATGGATGTTCAAAATATGATCTCAGTTACCTTGGTACAATACTCTCAGTCTAACTAGTCTCATTCGAGGATAAATGTTCCCAAGGGGGAGATAATGTCACATCTCATATTTTTAGGCTAGTCTTTAAACCATCGTTCCTATGTGTATAAGTTACAATCAAAATAATTTCCATGTTAATATAAGTTTTGTGATATTTATCCTGGTGTTTCCTGTGCTTTAGAGGTGAGAAATATTCGTAAGAATCACTTAGAACAAAGTTGAGCTTAGAGAATTTGATTTGTCAAAAGTTTGGTATTTGATTCTATAAGGGTCTACTTTGAACATGTAATACTTTTTATATACATAGAATTTTACAGCTCATGACACACCAAATTCTAGATAATTGAATTAGCTTTCCATTGATACCAATTTTTCCTTAATCTAATACCTAATTTGAAAGTTATTGCAGTTTCCATGTGAGGCAGTAAAGCGATGCGATTACTATGTGATGCGATGGCGAACATGATACCGAGCTATTTCATACGGTTTTTTAGTTTAAAAAGGGCCTATGGGAACTTCGGTCACTTCCCCTCACACAAATCCATCCATAACACTTAATTTCATCCCCCAAAAGCATTAGATACATTGTTATTCATCTTTTTTCCTCCAAGAAAACCCTAGCTCCCTCAAGAACACCAAGAACTTCATCAAATTTTCTTCAAGACAATTAAGAAATTAAGGTTCCTAGTCCAAGAATTTGAAAACAAAGCTTTTAAGAACATTCAGGGCTTCCAAGTCAAGAATTCAATTTTAAAGTCAAGCTTTCTACATCAAACTCATGATTTGTTCAAGAATTCATCTAATTAAGGTATGTGGGAATTCATCCATGGGTCTCCTTTCACCCATGGATCCTAAAAACCCCTTTTTTAATTAAACAATGAAATTTTATTCTTATTATAGAGTTTTGTATGTTCAAGAAAGATTTAGTTTCATGATCTCATTGTGTTTTTAATTTAATTTAGTCCATGAATTTAAGTTTCCCCGTGTTTTATTCAAGTGAATTCCATGATAGTCCCTAAATTCATGATTTTTAGCAACATCCCCATGTTTTAAATTGATTCTTTTCACATGTTTAATGAAATTCCCTTATCATGTTCAACCAATTTTAAGATGAATGACCAAGTTATAAATTTTTCCATGTAACTCTATTGTTCCCTCACGTTTAAGACCTTCTTATGTTCAAGCTATGATCTTTACATGTTGTGATGAAATGCCCATGTCCTACTTCAAGCGAATTTCAAGTAAATTCCCTAATTAACGATTTTAGTTAGTAATCATACTATGCTCCTATGTTTAACATATTCCCATGTTCAAGTTCATGATCACCATGTGTTTGATGAATTGCCCTATGTTGAAGTATTAATCTCCATATGTTTGATGAAATGCTCGAGAAATGGGTTTCTTTGAATAATAATTTCTCATTATGGTTTTGAAGCTTTAATATGTCCTATTGTTAATGTTATCGAGTCCTGGGTATTATGAATACCCTAAATTTAGCTGTTTACCTAGTTTTCAGTATCTACAGAATGATTTTAGTTATTCCATGATCAATATCATTCAGTCAGTAATATGGTTAGTTGTAAGTCAAATTAAACTTAGCTCAGTCCAGTTTCAGTTCCAGTATGAATTTACACATGAATAGTTACCTTAGAATCCATATGCTCTATAATTTTCAGAATACCATGACTTGAGCTTATAACTTATTAGTTATCAGTGCAAGCACTAGTTAGTAAATCCGAGTCAGTCCAATTATGAGTAGGATTTAGCATCAAGCGAATCCAGGGATGGGGGCATTCCTTCTAGCATAGGGTTTGACCCTTAGTAGCAATCCCTGAGTTATAGAAATACATAGCCAGCGTAGGTTTGAGATGTCTTCCTATCAGTTTAGGGTTGACATATATCTCATGAGTTTCCTGCCAATATAGGGTTACTTATTAGTCCTCCAAGACTTTATTTTCATGGATCCACACAGACAATGTTAGTACCCAAGGAACCATACGGACCCCCTTCCAACTGGGGTTACACATTGGAACCCAATTAGCTTATTTGTGGAATATTGGTTAGACGATACCTCCTACAGTCTCTGTTCAGTATTTAGTTTCAGAGTTCAGCTTCCTTTACCAAGTGTAGAGACTTTAAGACACTTAGTTTTATTGCTTTCAATTTTCAAAATTATAGATTATCTTATACCATAGTAGAGACTTTCAAACAATTATCTCATGTTGTTTCATTAGTCCTTATCTCATATGCTCAGTATCTAATAGTTTCAGCCAGGTTATTCAGATTAACTATAGTTCAGTATTGCGTGATCAATATTTAGTCATCAGCTATTCAGTGCCCGACTATCAATAGTCCATATTTATCTATTAGCTACTCAGTACATTTGTACTAGTTACCCCCGTTACTCAGAGTTCAATAATTCCATAACTCAGACATCAGTTATTCAGTTAATTAGATAAGCTTAGTACATGTATGTTTTGTCTCGCATATTCATGTATCCATGATTTATCGTATCCCAACTTTTGTTCTTCTTATTCTGCAAAAGTAAATATTTTAAGAAACTAAGTCTAGTGATTCACCAGCTTACCAGATTATGTTTTTTGGTCATGATTTTAAGATAATTTAGATTTTAGTTTATTCCAGCCTATTGGAGAGTCTACTTACACTTCGCATGCATATTTTAAGATTATGTATGAAATCAGTTTTACTTATTGCATTCACCCCTTCATACTCAGGACATTCTAGAAGTATTGATCCACATATACGTCTATGTGGCTACATTACTTCACAATGTAGGTACTATTTGTATCCCTACATCATGATCAGTCAATTATAGTTTCTAGCCAGCAGGTGATGAATTCTCTTATTATGGGAACTCTAGACAATTTTAGTTCATGTACAGTTAATTAATTTTCCTTTGTATTGATTAGTAGTAGTTCGAGGCATGTCCTAACTATCTATAGTCAGTAAAGTAGAGGCTTCATAGATGTCAATCAGAGTCAGTCATGTATATATGGCTACATGCACTATGGCCCTTCCAGCTGGGGGAGAGATCTGCCCATATAGCCCTTGGGTGCCTTCTTATGTTATGACAGATGAGCTACACAATCTAGGCTAAAGTTTTGAATTGTATGCTAAACTTTGTTACCTTTCCCGACATATTATTTTGTATGTATATGATGTTGTTTACATGGATTTAAATTGGCTTTATTTTATCCCTTATCCAAGGGATAAATGCTAGTGCTTAACCCACTAACCATCTGTGGACACTGTATCCCCATGCGATGTTGACATCGAAGATACTTTTACTTTTCCTGCATAGTGTTAGGTGGATTGGCTCAGTTCATTGGTCATTGGTGGTGAAGTGATGCGATTCTATTCTTTGGAAGACTTTGGTATTTCATCAATTTCCATTTATAAATTAGAATTGAGGGTTCACATTATAATTAACATTGTTATTATTACTGTGAGGGTCAGGGGCATATCCCGACACTTAATTGATTCTAGTTTTGTTAGAATCCTTTGTGGATTACTGTGGTCTTGGGTGGTAATGTTGGTTGGTTGTTTTGACTGGCTACCGGTTATAGGTTATAGAAATCTTAAATTTCTTGAGCTTATCTTATGATATCTTATTAGATGTTCAGAATTTAGCCACTATTGGGCAGTGTGTGATATTTGGGTTAGGTATAGGGGGTCGACTCTAGTCCACGGTGGACTTGAGATACATATCATGGCCAGACCCTGGTTTGGGTCGTGAAAATAAGGTCATGAAAGAATCTAAAATTTGGATAGTAATTTGTGGATTATTGGTGTCACTAATAACTTGTCTACCCCAATATAAGCTAAACAGGGTCTTAGTTATAAACCTAACTAAAAGGGTATTCAGTAACTTGCCAAGGGTACAAATTCTAACTGACGTAGATAACTAAATGGATATCCAAAAGGTTTAAGGTGTCATGCCTGATCTAAAGGGTGACCCATTAAAACCTATGATGGTTCCTTAGTTCTGGGACTTAAAAACTTTTGGTCTTAGTCTAACTAGCGGATGAACCTTCATCCATGCGTCTGCTCAATGCCTAAGTACGACTTCCAACTGAACGACACTAATAACTGAAATGCTTATTGATGGTAATAATATATTGGATGAAATAATGCACTATCTAAAAACATTCTAAACATAGACACTAATAACTGAAATACTTATTGCTGGTAATAATATATTGGATGAGATAATGCACTATCTAAAAGCATTCTAAACATGTAAATTAGGAAATATAGCATCCAAAAGAATATGAATGGAATCCTAGGTCAACGGGTGTTCAAACACATAATGCAACTACAAAATTCAATGACTCAAGTCCAATAATCATATGGTTTACAATGTATTTAGGTTTTAGGATCATAAACAAGTAATAACTCTAGAATTCATAGTAAAATCAGAATTATAACTCAATGATAACAAAAGACTAAGATATTAGTGAATTCACCACTACTATAAACCCTAAATTATGAAAGAGAGCTAAATTAGAGAGTAGGGTTGACTTTGGGACTCAATGGGGGAAAAGGAACTCATTGATGAAATACCACATATGTAGAGATGAGAACCTTAAATTATTCCTTAGAGTTTGATACCTGAGGAAGATGAACTCAAACAGGCCTTGGGAAAAGGGAATCACCTCTTTTCTCTTCTAAACTATGTGTCGAATCTAATTCTAAGTAATGAGAGATTAGGTCCATATCAACCCCACTAATGAACCTTTATATTCCCCAAAAAAACTTAGTTTTAATGTTAAAAGAGTGGGAAAAACTGATATGCCCCATAAAATTTTATAAATGGAAACTATGGGAAGGGACATATGAGATCTTTCCACGATCGTGGGAACAACCTACGTTTGTGGGTTGCAATAATGGCTGGGAGCTGGACTAGAAATCTCTAAACATGATTAGGTGAGACTTGGTACAACAGTGGGATCTACCTATGGTTGTATCTAGGTTCATATGTTTGATGGTTACATCAAAGGCATTTGTGGGACTTACGATCTTGTCGATTGATCGTGGTTTCAAAGAAATATCATGGTTCCCTTTCGTGGTATGAGAATATACTTCATCTTTGAGAGTTAAGGTTTTACCAATCAGAAGAGAGTATTATAAAATCATGCAATGTAACCACGGTCGTGGGTTGTTTCATGGTAACTCACTACAAAGTAGTGCTTTACTGTAAAGGACATAACTTTTTACTTCGATGTCGTATTAAGGCAAAACTTGATGAATTGGATAAATAATTCAAATACTTATTAATTGGTGGGTCTAGGACTCAAATATTCATATGAATCTCATATTTATACTCATTTAAATCTCATCACTACTTTGTCCGCTAAACGATAGGCGAGGTTTTATCTTGGTTAATGTTTAGGGGGTTCTTGTGGCCTTGGTGCATGGAAAAATATCCTATCATATTATTAAAACTTAATGATTTTACCTACATGTATTTGAAGCATAATTGTAGCCCAGGATTTAATTTTCTAGGGTTTTACAATATCTCTCCTTGGAGTCATTCATCCCCACATACAAATTGGTTGAGCTAGAAGGTTAGGTAAAATAAGTTGCGATTTTGAAATTTTATGCACCACTTCTACTGATATTATTAGAGCCTTTCCATACTATTTGTTCGTGAAATTCCTACACTGAGCTTCTCAGAGCTAAGCACTGACATGGTACCGGATCCATAACTAAAACATGTACTGACTTAGACTCATGGACGCATCCAATGGTATGAGAATATATGGGTGCGATGCAACAGAAAAAATTAATTAATCAAGGGGAAACTATTACCTAAATCTATAATTGAGTTTGATGGAAAAAGATTATGGTACTTGGTTATCACACTTACCTCTTCCTCCCATGTAGCTCTATCAACTGATTGATTTCACCAAAGAACCTTTACCAAAGCGACTTCTTTATTCCTCAACCTACAATCCTGATGGTCAAGGATTTTAATAGGAACCTCCATGTAAGAGAGACTATCTTTCACACCAACCTTTTCTAATGGAAAAACCAATGCGGTATCGCTAATGCACTTCTTGAGAAAGGAAATATGTAAGACCGGATGCACTGCTGCTAAATTTGTCGATAAATTTAACTCAGTGGCCACTTTTGAAAAATGACCTACAATCTGATAGTGACAAATAAAGCGGGGACTAAGCTTTACTTGCTTCAAAAACATTTTCCCCCATTTAATAGGTGAGACTTTCAAGTAGACTAAATCACTAATGGTGAACGCAATTTCCCTCTTTTTAAATTTATGAAGGACTTTTGATGAATTTGATCCATTCTCAATCTATCTCTAATCAGCTAAACTTTTTCTATAGCCTCATGGATAGAATCTGGTTATATTAATACAACTTCATCAACTTTGAAACAAACAATAGGAGATTTATAGCTCCTTCTATAATGTGCCTCAAATGGGACCATGTAATAGATCTTGATAATTGTTATTATATGCAAACTCCATCAGAGGTAGATTATCATACCAACTATCCTTAAAATCAATTATGCATGATCTCAATATGTCCTCTAAGGTCTGAATGATCTTTCTGCCTGACCATCTGTCTGTGGTTGAAAGGATATATTGAGATAAACTTAGTACCTCTATCTAAAATGATAGTAAAAGGTACTCCATGCAATCTCACCAACTACTTCAAGTAGAGTTTGGCATACTTCTCAACTGAATCTAAAGTGTTAATTAGTAGGAAATGGGTTGACTTAGCCATTATATCCACTACGAGCTAAATAGTATCATGCTACCAACGAGTATGAGGCAACCCTATATTGTAGTCTGTGTTCACTACCTTCCACTTCCAAGTAGTAATATTGATGTCCTCAAGCATGCCACAAGGTCTTTGGTACTCAACCTTTTCTTGCGGGCAATTTAGGCACTTAATAACAAATTTTGTTATATCCTTCTGCATACCATTCCATCAATACACTTTTCATAAATTAGGGTACATCTTAGTGGCTCCTGGGTAGATAGAATACAGAGATCCATAAGCGTCTACTAGTAGCCAATGTCTCAATTCTTTTACATTTGGAACAAAAGGTTTTTCTTTAGTGCGAAGAACACAATCTACCCTTAGGAGAACACCTCAACTTTCTAACTTTGGACAACTACTTTCAATCTGAGCAAAATAAGATCACTATATTGTTTTTCCTTAACACTGACTACAAAAGAGGATTTCAAACCTTTCAGGACCAAAATACTACCTTCGATTGAGTTAACCAATCGAACTCCCAATCTAGCTATTCTATGAACCTCACGATCTAGTTCTTTCTTCTAATCCTCTACATGAGTAACACTCCCCATAGATAATATTCTAAGAGCATATACCACCATATTGTCCTTACCTGGATGGTACAAAACACTCATATTATAGTCTTTAAACAACTCTAGCCATCTTCTTTGATGGAGATTTAAATCTATATGACTGAATATATACTGAAGGCACTTGTGAACGGTGAGCACATCAATATAAAGCCTATAATGGTAGTGTTTCAAAATTTATAAGGCAAAAACCATTACTAGTAACTCTATATCATGAGTCGGATAATTCATCTCATAAGGCTTGAGCTGTCTAGAGGAATAAGTTATAACTTTTCCATGCTTCATTGACACACAACAAAGTCTAACATTGGAAACATCATAATAAACCACTAAAAAATATGAGACCTTGAGATAGGTTAAAACTAAAGTGGTAGTGAATCGAGACTTCAAATCCTAAAAGCTCTTCTCGTAATAATCAAATAACTAAAATTTGACTTTCTTTTAAGTCAACCTAGACATAGGATAAGTAATAGAGGAAAATTCCTCAAAAACCATCTTTCGTAGCCAGCTAGCCTAAGAAACTGCTGATATCTTCTAGAGATATAGGTCTAGTCCAGTTTCTTACTGTTTTGATCTGTTAAAGATCAACTGTAATGCCTTCATCAAAATTTATATGACCAAGGAATGTTATTGATTTCAACCAGAACACACAATTGCTAAATTTGGCAAATATTAAGTGATCATTAAGAGTCTGCAAGACAATCCTCAAATTATATATATGTTTATCCTCACCCCATGAATAAATAATGATGTCAGTTTTGAAGACTATTAATAATATGTCAAGTACTGCTTGAACACCTTGTTAATTAGGTTTATAAAAGTTGTAAGAGCATTCGTTAATACAAAAGACATAACAATAAATTCAAAGTGATCATACTAAGTTTTGAAGGCTATCATTGGAAAGTCACATTCTCTAACGTTAAGCCGATGCTAACTTGATCGGAGGTCTATCTTAGAGAGCCAACTTGCACCTGAAGTTGGTAAAAAAATTCATCAATCTTAGGGATAGGATACTTATTTTTGATTGTGACCTTGTTCAAATGCAGGTAGTCGATGCACATTTTGAGAGATCTATCTTTCTTGAGTATGAAAAGAGTCGAAGCATCCCACAAAGAGACATTGATCTTGATAAAAAAATTTTTAGGAGGTCCTTAAATTGTTCCTTTGACTATTTAAGGTTATATGGAGCTATTCTATATGGAGGAATCAAACTAAGTTAGGTATTTGGAAGCAGATCAATTTCAAAGTAAATTTGCCTTTTGCGAGAAACTCTAATTAAGTTTTCTGGGAATATTTCTGGAAATTCATTTACTATTTGAACAAACCTAAGAGTTAGGCTTGAGAATTTTGAATCCTTAACCCAAAAAAATGATTGATACACATTTTAGAGATCTACTTTCTTGCCTTAAGGTAAGAGATGAAGCAACCCATAGGCATTGTGGTACTACCCCTCTATTCTAGAAATGGTCTATTCAAAAACTAGAATTGGACTACTCTTTTCCTACAATCAATAATGGCATAGAAAGATTGTAGCCAACCCATATATAAAATGAAAAAATCTTCCATGTTTAACTCTACAACATCAATTGAGGGGTCTTTCTAGGAAACTGCAATTGGGAAATTTCAATATACCAGTTTGGCTATGACTTAGTCACCAACTGGAATAGAGACTATGAAAGGTTTTGAGAGGATTTTGAGACTAACACCAAAGTCTACTGCTAATATAGAGTGTTATGAAGAAAAATGTAGCTCTAAGATCAAATAATGAATAAACATGAATATGGAAATCCTACAATGTACCTATGACTACATCAGGTGAATCCTCCTAATCCTATAAAGTGTGAAGGGAATAAAACCTATTTTGATGTTGTTTGCTGATTGCATTAGATAAAGTACCTGGCTGAGTAGGGCGACCTACGAGAGCAGATGGAGAATTTTACTAGCTTTACAGATGGGCATCTATACTTTTTAGAGAAGTCATTGGAAATTTCCTAAGCCTATAGCCTTCATTGAAAAACCCAAAAAACCTATCACTACTGGCCATACACTCACCCTTGTGGTTTCTACTGTATTTCTTACATACTAGGTGGTCACACTACCTTAAGATTTTGAGTCGGGTGACCTATCATAATGATCCTACCTAAACTTGAGTATTGGGGAACTAGTAGAATATAGGACTATAGATGAATATTTATTGAGGAATTGAAAACAGTGTCCGCCATCTAAATATGCTGAGAGAAATTTAAGCTACATGTCCTGTCCATCTTATTATCCCCTTCCTTCTCCAAAACTTTCTCTACCTCTATTTGTTGATCATGAACCATTAGTCTAGAAATATTTATCTCTTTCACCATTATGTAGTCGAACAATCTTTGACCATATCCTTAGAAACACCAGATACAAACTTGCTCATGCATCTCCTAGAATTGACAACCATAGTGGGAACATATCTCTCCAATTAAGTGAACATAGCGGAATACCCCTTTATATGCATGCTACCTTATTTTAGATTTATAAACTTCTGTACCCTGTCCTTCCTTAATGAAAGAGGGAAGAACCTATCTAAAAATACAACCACAAACTCATTCTGTTCTATCAGTTTTGCATCTATACTCCTATCCTCCTTCCACTGCTTATACCAGGTGTGAGCTACTCCTTGCATTTAAAAGGAAATTAGGTCAATAGTCTTAATTATGGTAACACCCATAATCTTTGTGACCTTTTGGATACTATCCATGAACTCCCGTGGATCCTCCTTAGACTTAGCCCAAAAGTACATTGTGAGGTTTATTTGAGTGAAGTTTTATATTTTTGCTGGGGCCATATTCCCTACTGGGTTGGCTATACAAGCATACTTAAATTCTTCATAGGATACTTCTTAATTGAGAGGGTTTTCCAAAGCTAGTGGTGCTTGGTGATTCTCCACCCAGCTCTTATTTCCATCCTCCTTCTGTTGGTCCTCTTTGATGGCATGTTATGTAATTTTGTAGATAATGAGTTAAAAGAACATTTAATAGATCTCTCACTCTGTCGTATGAAATAAGAATGGAAAAGAGGGAACTTTTCCTGAAACTTCTCACTAACCCTCACTCATAAGTGTAGCATACTTCACATGTATGAATATGACTCTATTTGATGTACGACTTTCAAACACACTAGGAATATAAAAAACTGTTGCTCTAGTACAAAGTTTGTTATGACCCAAGAATACACCCAAGTTGTAACACAGTGCTTCGAATCACAAGTATCTATAAGAAATATAGATAATAGCTTATAAATAATCTTACGTAGATGCTGAACTAAGAAAATATTAAATATTCAAAGAAAATTAAATCATCATTAAACATGTCTAAGATAAAATGATTAACAACTAATTGTAAGCCTGAAAAGCCTATACTAAGATGAGTTATTAGGATAAGCCCACAACTAACTCTAAGTGTCTGAAAACTGGGGATGAAAAAGACAAAATAAAATGAAAAGCTGACTCTGGTCCTCACGTGATGAGGACTCACCAAAACTATTATTTTTCATACAGAATAAGACTAGGTATAATCCGATGTTATAGCTTATAAATAATCTTACGTAGATGCTGAACTAAGAAAATATTAAATATTTAAAGAAAATTAAATCATCATTATACATGTCTAAGATAAAATGATTAACAACTAATTGTAAGCCTGAAAAGCCTATACTAAGATGAGTTATTAGGATAAGCCCACAACTAACTCTAAGTGTCTGAAAACTGGGGATGAAAAAGACAAAATAAAATGAAAAGCTGACTCTGGTCCTCACGTGATGAGGACTCACCAAAACTATTATTTTTCATACAGAATAAGACTAGGTATAATCCGATGTTGAGCATCAATACATATTATAATATAATATAGCATAAAATAAATATATGTTTAATACTTTTAACAGATTGAAAATGCAAGATGGGAAATAAATTGATATAAAATGAACATGGTGCATGTAATATAATAATGAAAGCATGACCAAGTATTGAACATATACTGTAAAATGTATTTTATAACTTAATACAAGTCACATAAGAATCTGAAATTTGGACTATAATTTGTGCACTGTGGGAGTCACTATCAACTAACATACCCCAATATGAGATAAATGGGGTTCAAATTATATCCCCATTTGGAAAGGTGCTTGGTATCTTTCCTAGGGTACGAACACTGACTGGCATAGATCCACTAAACTAATTTCCAAAAGGACAAAGGTACCAAGCCTAATCTAAGGGGTGAACCTTTATAAACTACAGTGGTGCCATAGTTCTAGGACTTAGGGGATTCTACTAGAGGTCTTATCCTTACTGGAAGATGGTCCTTCATTAATGTGTCTGCTTAGTGCTAAGTACTACTCCCAATTGAACAACACTGATAATTGATATTCTCACTGATGGTAATAATCTGATGACCAAAATAATACACTATCTAAAAGAATTCTATATATGTAAATTGGGAAATATAGCATCCAAAAGTATATGCATGAAATCCTAGGTCATGGGTTTTTTATAAATCACCATCTCTAATGAACGCTACTACTGTTTCAATTTCATAAACAAAGTACAACTATAAAATTCAATGACTCAGGTCCAATAATCATGGGATTTACAATGTAAATAGGGTTTAGGATCATGATTATGTAATAACAGTGGGATTCATACTTAAATGTGAATTGTAACTCAATGTCACCCAAATACTATGTCATGAATGAAATCATCAACATTCATGAACCCTAAATTATGGAAGAGAACTAAACTGGAGTGTTGGGTAAACTTTTCAACTCAATGAGAGAAAAGGAACCCATTGATCAAATCCCATATACTAGGAGACAAGAACCCTTAAGAATTCCTTAGAGTTTGATGCCTAAGGAAGATGAACCCTAACCGACCTTAGAAAAAGGGAATCATCTCTTTTCTCTTCTGAAACTAAGTGTCGGATGTAATTCTAAGTAATGAGAGCTTAGGATCATATAAAATCTACTAATGACCCTTGATATTCCACAAAATAACATACTTTAAATGTTAAATAAGTGAGAAAAGACTGATATGCCTCTTAAAATTTTATAACTGGAAACTACGAGAAGGGACATACAAAACCTTTCCACGATCGTAGGAACAACCTATGAACGCGGGTCGCAACTGTGGCTGGGAGCTGAATGAGAACTATCTAAAAATGATATGATGAGCTTTAGTATGATTGTGAGATCTACCTATGGTTGTATATAGGTTCGTAATTTTGTTGGTTACATCAAAGGCATTTGTAGCACTTACGATTGTGCCAGTGGATCATGGTCTCCAAGAACAATCGTGGTTCCCTGTCATGGTATCAGGTTTCATTTTATCAACTTTCAGATGTTGAGGTTATCTTGATCAGACAAGATCATTATATAGTCATAGAATGTAACCACGATCGTTGTTGGTCTTGTGGTATCTCACTACTGGGCAGTGCTTTACTAAAACGGCCATAACTTCCTACTCTAACGTCATATTAATGTGAAACTTGATGCGGTGGAAAGAAATTTAAATATAAATCATTTGATGGGTGTGTGACTCAAAGATACATCTGAATATGGAGGTTATGCTTGATTGAATCTAATTACTACTCTAGGGATTGATCAGTAAGGGAGGTTTCGGCTTTTTTAAGGGCTAGGCGGTTCTTGTGGCCTTAGAGCATGGACAAATCCCCTCTCACAGATTTACAAATTCATGATTTTCCCTAAATGTACTTACAACATGGTTTTATACTAGTCTTGAATTTTCTATGGAGTTACAGCCAACCACAAAATCCATCATTATATATTCCCACTGCCATTATGTAATGGGAATTTGTTGAAATGTACCAATAGGCTTCCAGTATTTGTATTTGACTTGCTCACAATATTGACACTTGAAGTCTATTTGTCCAAGATTATAAAATCAACTTATTTTGAGAAGTGATTTTTTCAAAAGTGATTTTCACAATGTACTTTTTGTGCGAAGTAGTTTGTGTTTGGCCAATAAATTTTTAAAAAGAACTTTTGAGAATTAGTGTTTGGCCCAACATTTTAAAGTTCTTTTATGTGTATTTTTCTCTAAAAGTGATATTTGAAAAGGTGCTTTTGGGGATAATCTACTTTTTTTAGCTTATGAAAAACAACTTCTACTACTACCCTAAAGAACTGATTTTCTCCTAAAAGCTTGGCCCAAAAACTTAATTTCTTAAAATAAACACATGATAAGCACTTTTAGAGAAAAATAACTTGGAAACATGGGATGTTAACCACAAAATATACAGTATCATTCTACATACTTCGCCACCAATAGTGTTGCTTCAAGTTTCTATATATTTTGTTGGCACCCGAATGTACGAAATACTTGGAATTATGAGCATCTTCTTGAATGGTTTAAATCAATTTAACTACCCAAGGTACATATAATCGAACTTTGATCCTCAAGGCCCCATTGTGTTCTAGAATGGATTCCTTTACCTCTCTTAGCAACACCTTTTGTCGGAGGTTTTTCAATTTCTTATCTTTAAATTGTCTACTCTTAATATGATTATCGAATGTGGACCTAACCTCCACGTGTGTCAAAATTTTTACTTCACTAGTTTCTTACAATCTCAAAGTATCTTTACCCAAAATATGTACCTCTCTTTCTAATAGGAACCTAAAAACCTGAAGAATTTCTAAACTCCCCATTTTCATTAGTTTCCAGCTTAGTGCATCCATTACCATATTCGCTTCACCTGGGTGATACAGGATTGAGATGTCATAGTCATTAAGAAACTCCATCTATCTTCTCTGTCTCAAATTTAATTCTTTTTGGGTGAACATGTGTTGTAAGCTATGGTGGTCTGTGAACACCTTACACTTCACCCTATAGAGATAATGTCTCTAAAATTTTAAAGAGAATACCATGGATGCCAATTCTTAGTCATGCGTGGGGTGGTTTTGTCATAGGGATTTATTTGTATTGAAGAATAATCAATCATATTCTGATCCTGCATCAACACAACACCTAAATATAAACATGAGGCATCACAAAATATAATAAAAACTTTACAAATGACCGGCAGGTTAGTACTAGAGCTGAAGTCAACAAAGTTTTGTGCTTTTGAAAACTCTCCTCACACTTGTCATACCATTTAAATGGAACTTCTTTATGAGTCAGATAGGTCATGTGAAAAGTAATGGCTGTAAACCCTTTACAAACTAGTGGTAATAAGTGGCTAACCCAACAAAACTACAGAGTTCCGTCACGTTCGTCGGTCTAGGCCAATTCATTAATGTTAACCTGTTGCTAGCCTTCAATAACCCCTTCTATAGAAACCATATGCCCCATGAAGGATACTGAAGAAAGCTAGAATTTTCACCTAGATCACTTAGCATACAATAATTTCTCCTTCAACAAATTTAACATAGTATGAACTGAGCTTCATGTTCATCAATCTTAGAGTAAACAAATATATCATAAATAAACACAATAACGAACAAATCCAAAAAATAAATAAACAATCCATTCATCAAGACCATGAAAGTAGTTGGGCCTTTGGTCAAGCCAAAAGACATAACCATAATCTCTTAGTTCCCATAATAAGTTCAAAAGGTAGTCTTTGAAATATCCTTTGTCCTGAATATTAGCTGATAATAACCTGAACTTAAATACTTCTTACAGGACACTGATTCTCCATGAAACTGATCTAATAAGTTATCTATTCTGGGTAAGGGGATAATTATTATGAATGGTCACCTTATTCAATTAAAGGTAATCATACACATTCTTATCCACCATCTTTCTTCTTCATAAATAACATTGGTGCAACCCAAGAAGAGACACTTGGGCCAATAAAGCCCTTTTCCAACAACTTTTGCAGTTGATATTTAAAGTTTCTCAACTTTGTAGATTCCATAAAATATGCAGGTATAGAAATGGGTAGAGTCCACAACTCAAAATCTATACAAAAGTCAACCTTCAGATCTAGAAGCACACTTAGAAGATCATCCAAAAGCACTTATATGAAACCACATACTACGAGCAATAATGTTATCGAAAGGACTATAGATTTATCTTCCCAAAGATGGGCTAGAAATGCCCTACACCTCTTCCTTATTAATTTCTAGGCACGAATAGTGTACATAACCCTAATAGGATTAGTCTTGTAAGTACCCTCCTACTCTAACTTCTCTATATTAGGCATCACTAAAATAATGGTTTTGGTATAACAATCAAGAACAACATAATAAGGGGAAAACTACCTCCTCCCTAAGATAACATCAAATTACTCCATGTAGACAAGGACAAAGTCTGTTATAGTCTTAAACCTTATAAACATCACAGAACACACATGATATACCTGATCAAAACATATAAACACTCCGATCAATGTAGTTACATACATAGAAGTACTAAATATTAATAATTTAAGTCCCAACCCATGGAAAATATTAGAGAAACATAAGAGAAAGTGGGATCGAGATCAAATGGTATATAAAACCTAGGTAACTGACAAGAATAGAAGTTATCACCTCAGGATAAGATAAAACTGTATGAAGATTTTCCTTATTACTACTCTAATTGCTACCTCTACCGCCCTAAGCTCTATTATTACCAAATTTTCTTTACTTTAGTTTACCTGGTTGCCACCCCTAGCTTGGACACCACACTCACCTTATGGATGCCTCTATTATTTCCTTCACTACCAAGACATACTTGAACTAGAGTGGTAAAATTTAGTTGCTGGATCAACTAACTTGCAGATAAAAGTTAGGGAAATACCTTCTGATGTGTCACAACCCCCACAATCAAAAAATTTAGGTCTGAAAGTAGGCCTCTAAATTATAGAGGATGAAGGCTTATATTTGTCAGCTTGGGAAGGCTAATAATTTATCCTAGATAGTCCCCTTCAAATACATTCATAACTGAATGGTAGGGCTTAAAATAACCACACCGCTTTGAGAAAGTACCACTGAATTAGCCCATGGTGTGAGCCTTATTCTCTTCTAGATACTGGCATAACTGAATGGTAGGGCTTATAAAAACCACACATCTTTAAGAAAGTACCAATAAATTAGCTCGAGGTGTGAGACTTCTTCTCTTCTGCCTTTACTTTTCCCTATCTCTCAAGTGCTTCAGTCTTCATGGACAATTGAACAACATACTGTAAAGATTTACCAGACACAACCACAGATAAATTATTTAACTAAATCCCTAAATTTAAACCCTTCAAAGAGTAAATAACCTAATCCTCTTATGAGGTAATCAACTGAAATGCATAGTGGTACAAGGTATGAAACTAGGCCTCATAGGCTGCCATAAATATATTACCCTGCTCCAACCTTAGAAACTCATCTTTGTTCTAGTCACGATAAGTGTGGGAACATATTTCTCAAGGAATACATTTTATAATTAAGCCCAAGTAGGTAGAGGTAATGCAACCCTATACTCCATAAATGACCTCTATTATTTCCTGGCATCGTTCTACAATAAAAAGAAAAAAAAATCCATTCTATATTTTTCAACAATACCCTTTTTATGCAGACATTCATGAAAAAATATTAATAACTCAAAAGAATACTCAAACTCTATACCTTGGAATATTCGGGGCTTCATATTCATGAATTTGTAAAACAATAGATGCTTTTTGTATGTCATTACTGGTCCAAGTATCTACAGGGAAATACCTCAATGTTAGAGCCTATATCAGTCCTTGGTGCTATAATAATGACATATTGTAAGGCTGTCGATGGAGCAGTCAAAACCATAAGAATATAGTCAGTGTTATAAAAAATACCCCAAAACCCTAAAATATGTTGAATCAACTTTGCAGATATGGGAACCTGAGTTGTTTGGTATTGACACCATTTTATTTGGATTTATCATCACTTCGTCCTCAACTACCTTCTTTTTTATCCTAAGTATGGCCTAGGGAACCCTATAGTTGTTTAGGGGATAGTAATATCTATCTTTTCAGCATCCAAGCTACCTATGCTCTACCTCTAACAAGCATTTCTCTCTAACTTCCTATTATTACTCTACTTATAACTCAAGGCTTACATAAAATTGTAGTGGAATGAGTATTTACCATCTGCTAATAAGGGTGAAAGCATTATATACAAATTGGGATCGCCAGATACCAATTAGAATCAAGTCATAACATGAAATAAGAATGGAAATAATTAATTTCTAAAGTCGCATAGTGTTCCAAAGTAAAGTACCAATGCGTTCATATTGTTCCACATGACTCTACTAGACCTTTGCTTCTATGTTGAGATCTATGAATACAGTACTCTAACACCATCTCTATCACTATTCTATGATTATGATTACAACCATCCCTAACCTATGGTAGGAGAACCACACTAACCTCACCCTTAAGAACTCAAGTCTTACCTTCACATTCATCTTGTATTGATCCTTATGTTCAAAAAGGTTTAAAATGTCCTTATTCAATAAGGAATAATTGTAAAGACATTAATATTCATAAACAAATAAAATATGTCGATCTCAATATGTTACAAATATCTTGACATAAAGTAACTATACAAAAGCTTCTAAGAATAGCTATGTCTCAACTCAACACGAACATCCAAAAAACAAATAATAAGAAATTATTTTAGTTCAACAACAAAGGACATAAACATCAAAAGAAGATTTGAAGGTTTCCCGAACATGGTGCTTATCCTCAAAATTGATCTGATCTACTAACTAGAGTCAAGGTTGTGTGTCCGGAAGATATCCTACACCCAACAAAAAAAGTACAGGCAACATCTATACATCAATAAGTAATGGTAAGAATCTTAGGCCAACTAACTCAATATTGTAGAAGTAAGCTGTAAGACCCCATAAAATCCTAAAGCCTAATTCAGTCCTTTAAGCTTGTCAAGGAATCCCACACTTAAAAATTCTAGCTAGGTTCCCAAAATTAGCTTATTATTGGCCTTCAAAAGTTGAAAATCTCATTTTTCTACCTTAACGTCATTTAATGGTCCGTATTTTTATTAATTCATAATTAGAAAGGTCAATAGGTGTTCTTGAATAAGTTTGGGATTTTTAGGAACAGGTTTAGATCATGTTTGAAGTCACAAAATAGTGGACCAATGCGATCATGGCACGCCGCATTGCCAATCGTGTTGGTCAATATTTGTGCAGGATGCAAGAGCCAAAACTTCTAAGGGTTGATGCGATCATGGCGCGATGCGTTGACTATTATGTCATAGCTATCAATGCACCGTATCGCTTATAGCATCGGTACCCAGTTTTTAGTCATTAAATGACCACATCCTCAAGGGAAATATGGTAAATTTCCCACCCCTTTATAAGTCTAAAACACGGAATTAAGCCCCAATTTAACCTAAATACACTTATCTCTCTCAAAATCAATTAAGAACAAGCTTACGATTTTCAACTGAGGATCCAATTTCAAGAATTTCACCATTAGTTTTCAAGAATCTTCCATCCAAGGTATACATAGTGTTGATTTATGGATTTCCTTGATCCATAAAGCTCAAGAACCCTATTTAAAATTATAAATCATGATGTTTATGTTGTGGGTTGTTTTTTTAAACATGTTTATCTTGTTGTACAATTCCCAAGTTGAAATCTTTATGTGTTTTTCATGAAACTATGTTAGCATGCAAGTTGAAATCCATGAATTGAGTTGTTTATGATGTATAATTTGATGATTAAACCTATGCCATATGTTGTGCATGTATAGTATTTGATAAAATGCCTAAGAGGATAGAAATTATGTATTATAGCTCAATTATGACTAATATGATAAATGTATGTTTTACTCTTATGTTCAAATGACTCCCATACTATTGTGGTGCATTGTAAATGTTTGTTGGAATGATCATGATGTTAGAGTATGAAATTATGACATTGATTATACGCATTCTTATCATGTACAAGATTATGATAACAATGTACTTCATGAAATCCCCAACTTATTATATTGTGGATTGTTGGTCACGTATTAAAAAATATCATGCCTTGTTAGTTTCTTTCTTTCGAGTCTTGGGAGTACTTGTAACTAATAATTTAGTCGTGTGCCTAGATCCAGTGTAATGTTTTCATGATACTCTCATTCAAGCCATGATCCATATAACTCAGGCAGTCAGGTGACTTAGGAAGACTTGGTAAACTCAGTAATTCTAGTAACCTTAGAAATCTAAGAAATTCAGTAATCTCAGTAGTATTCTGTCCATCAACGGAACTCAGTTAACTCAATCCAGTCTAGTTCAGTTAATCCTATTCAGTGTCTATTCATATGGGAGTAGGATTTAGTACCGAGTGAACCCAAGGATGGGAAATCACCTGCCAGTAGAGGGTGTAATTCTTAGAAGCAATCCTTTCCCTCTAGAACTACGTAGACAGTGTAGGTTGAGACATCAAACTGGCCATTTAAGGGTTGATGAGGTGTCTTAACCTATTAGTTGAGGGTCCTACCATTCTCATTAGAGTACCTGCCATATCATGGTCATTCATAGCTTATCCTTACCAGTAGCACGGTATTGACACCCTTTCAATTTGGGTTATAGATTGGACCCTAACTCAGCTATATTATTTTATTTGGTGTATGTTGGTTAGATGAATACTTACCATAGTTACAGTTTTAGTCTCAGTCCTAGTAATATAAATCGTATAGTTTTACAGAACTCAGGAATGTTAGATACAGTCCCTCAGCTTAGTATGGAACTCAGCTAGTTCCATTAGAACTTACACTGTCAGACACAGTCGTTCAGTGTCAGTTATATTAGTGATATAATATTACACATTCTGTCAGACTGTCAGACTGTAACTGGATTCGTGATGATACTGACTATTGATACTGAATCCACCAAATTTTCATGTGTGATTTCACATAGGTCATCTTTGAACGAGAATAACTTTGTTTATAAGTGGTATTTTGGAAGATTTATACCCTCCAAGTTTTAGAGAATTGAATAACCTTTACTTCGATATCAAATTCACCTAATCGGACACTCGGTGAAGAAGTTATGGCGATTTAAAGTTTTAGCAATGTCATTTCAGTCAGTAGCACATCGTGCCATAAGCCAAAGTGATGTTTGTCAATTTACAGTGTCTCTCTACAATTCTAGTGTGTCACGGTGAGTTTCCAGGTCACAAATAGGTGGCAACACGATGTCTCTGTGTTGCACCGGGGGCCCAAATTGGGTAATTTTCACAGAAATTAAATAATGCATCTAGAGGAGTATTTGGGTCATCTTTCCACCCCTATATATTCCATAAACACGGAATTTATCCCAATCCAAACACATTATACTCTCTTTTCTCAAAATTCTCTCAAGAACCCCATAGGGTTTTCATAGGAGCTTCAAGATTCAAAGGATTTCATCATTAATTTTCACGGATCTTCTATCTAAGGTATGCATAGTGCTCATCCATAGATTTATTTCATCCATGGAGTTCAAGAATCAATCTTTAAATACTAAATCATGAATTTTTTGTGGTGATATGATTGTATTCATGTTGGTGGTTGTGGTTATGGTATAGAGTAGTGATTTGATGAATTTTCATGAAGGTTTTGATCATGTAGTTGGAACCCATGAATTTGGTTGGTTTAATGTGATGCAAATTTATGAACACACCTATGATTTAAAGAGTGCATGCAAGGTGTTTGATAAAATACATAGAATGCTAGGAATTTCATATGTACATGGTCCCATATTATCTACATGACAAGTCCATGTTAACTATACAATTCAATATGAGTTCCATGCCATTATTTTGTTGCTATTGTTGTTGTATAAAGCATTTATGATAATTGAGTGATATAATATGTACATGATATATATATTCCATGATCTCCCTACTATGCACAAGATATTGAAAACTACATGTGGTATATTATCCCCTACTTATGATATTATGAATTGTGGACTCCAATCTTGTGATCAAGTCATGCCATGTGTGTCAGTTTTCTTCTATCGAGTCCTGGGGGCATTTGTACCTGAAAAATATAGCTGTGTAACTAGAGCCATATCATGTTGTCACGATAATCTCATTCCATCCATGATCTATGGAACTCAGTCAGTCATGTGACTCTAGAAACCTCAGAAGTCTCATGATCTCTATAAATTGTTAGAAAGAAGTACTATTCCATTAGTCAACGAAAGTTGGTTACTCAGTCCATGCACAGTCAGTAAATTATGATCAGTCTCTTTAGATAGATTAGGAGTTAGCACCGAGTGAACCCAAGGATGAGAACTCACCTATTATATGAGGGTGTGATTCTTAGCAATCATCCTTGCGTTCCTGAACTATGTAACCAACATAGGTTGAGACATTGTAGCCTGCTATATGAGGGTGGATAAAGTGGCTTAACCTGTTATATGAGGGTTCCCACCATTCTCACTAAAGTTACCTATTATATGAGGGTTTCTCACACATTGTCCTTACCAGTGGTGCAGTATTGACACCCTTCCAGTCAGCACAAAGATTGGAGCCTAGCTTAGCCATAACGGAACATATGGGGCATGTTGGTTAAACAACTACCTCCCACAGTTTTCAGACCCAGTCTCATTAAAAGAACTCATATTGTTCTTCAGTTATCAGTATACCAGGACTGTTATATACAGTCAAATTCAGTTATAGATGAAACTCTGATAGTTCCACCAGATTCAAGACTGTCAAACACAGTCACCCATGTTATCAGAATTATAGTTTTATTCATGTCAGTTATCAGTAAACCATGTATTAGAATACAGATCTAGATATTACGTACTCACGATCTCAGTTACTATGTATGTATGTTTGTACTCTTACGTTCATATCAGTCAATTAGTTAGCATTGTTCATGCATGTAAACCCTTTATATTTAACCTACCTCACTCGTATAATTATTACTCCAGTTGTACTGATGCATTTGCGCTATGGTGCTTTCTTTTCATGTTACATCACAGGTTCAAAGACACGAGTTCCAGACCAACAGTAGTAGTCGCGATCCAATATACAGAGTTTCATTGAGTCCTCTTCGTTCGAGGACTATATGATCTAATTCATTTATTATTTTAGTTGTTTTTTTTATTTATGGAGTTAGTTGGAGACATGTTCCTTCAACTACTTATTTAGACAGTACTTAGAGACTTTCAGATTTAGTTTAGATTTATTTCAGACTTTAGTTGTTTTGGGTATTTTTCACCCATACGGATGTTATGTTTTGATAGATCCTTTATTCAGTTGAACCTTATGGCCTTCATGTTCATTTTTTCCATATTATTTAACCACTATAAGTTTGGTTAAATAGGGCTGAATTGCGTGTTTATGAGTTATATAGGGGGTGGGAAATTGACCCCTTTTTCCCTTAAATACATGGTCATGTAATAACTAAAAACTGAGTGCCGATGCTACATGCAACACAATGCATTGATGGCTGTGACACGATACACGATGAATCATGCTATGATCATATCGATCCTCTGAAGTTTTGGCTCTATCAACCTGCACAAATGTTGACCAACGTGATTGGCAATGCGGTACACCAAAATTGCATTGATCAACTATTTTGGGAATCCTAACATGATATAAACATATTTTGAAAAATTCAAAACTTGTCCGGGAACTCCTATTGACCTTTCTGATTGTGAATTAATGAAAATACAGGCCGTTAAAGGATATTAAGATGACAAAATAAGATTGTCAACTTTGGAAGGCCAAAATAGGCTAATTCTGGGAACTTGGCTCAAATTTCCTAAGTCTAGGACCCCTTGACAAGCTTAAAGGACTAAATTAAGCTTAGAAGTTTCACGGGGTCTTATAGTATTCCACTCATTCTTGGATTTATTTATAATTGTATTTATTGATAATATTTTGGTGTATTCCAAGAGAGAGGTGGATCACTGTGTTGAAAACCTTAAATGATTAGTTATTGTATGCTAAATTTTATAAGTGCATGTTCTAAATGAATACTATTACTTTTCTGGGTCATGTTATTTCTCGTGAAAGGATCATAGTAGATCCACAAAAAGTTGCGGTGGTTAAAAACTGGTCTAGAACCATAACTCAAACCAATATTTGGAGCTTCATAGATTTTTCCAAGTATTATAGGAGGTTTGTCGAGATCTTTTCCTCTATTGCTACCCTATTAACTATGTTGACCCAGATAAATGTAAAGTCTCTAGGGTCCGATGCTTACAAGATTAACTCTGAAAAGTTAAAGGATAAGTTGACTTTGGATCTAGTTTTGACCCTACCCAATGGTACCGATGGCTTTGTTATTTATTGTGACACGTCTCGTGTGGTACTGGGTTATGTAATGATACAGCATGGAAAGGTTTTTACATATACTTCTAGCCAGCTAAAGGTAACTAAGAAGAATTATTCGACTCATGATTTGGAATTATTGGTCGTGGTCTTTTCTTTGAAGATCTGGCATCATTATTTATGTGGGGTTCATGTTGACATCTTTTCACACCATAAGAGTTTGCCATATATATTCACCGAGAAATAGTTGAATCTCAGCTAGAAGAGGTGGCTTAAGTTATTCAATGACTATGACTTTAGTCTTTATTATTATCCAAGTAAAGCTAACGTAGTTATTGATGCTCTTAGTAGGTTCTCCATGGGAATCTTGTCTTATATTGATGAGCAGAAGCGATTTTTAGTGATGTATATTCACTATTTGGCTAATCTCAAAGTTCGTCACTTGGACTCCAAGGATGGTGTTGTGATTTTACAATAGGTGGTGAAGTCATCTCTAGGTGCTGAGGTGAAAGAGAAATAGGTTTTTAACCCTATTTCGATGCAGATCAAGGATGATGTGGGTCACCTGAAGGTGATGTCTTTGAGATTGGTGGTGATGGTATCTTGAGGTATCAAGGTAGACTGGATATTTTGGATGTTGATGGGCTGCGAGAATTTTTTCGGGTGAGTCTTATGATTTGATATACACTATTTATCTTGGTTCTATGAAGATGTATCATGTCAAGAAAGAGACCTATTGGTGGAATAACGTGAAGAGGGATGCGGGCAATTTTGTGGCCATGTGTATGGTTTGTCGGTAAGTGAAGGTGGAGCACTTGAGGCATAGTGGTTTATCTCAAGAAATTGAGTTGCTCGTGTGGAAAAAGGAAGTGATTAATATGTATTTCGTTAGCAGTATTTTGTGTTTTTGTAATCAATTTGATTTCATTGGGGTCACCATGGATAGGATGACTAAGTTCGCTCACTTCTTAGCAATGAAGACAAGTTGTTCGACAGAGGATTATGCTAACCTTTTTATCTAAAAAATCCTAAAGTTGTATGGTGCTCTAGTTTTAATCATATCTGATCAAGTTACTTATATCTCATCTCACTTTTGGTGCTCGTTCTAGGGAGGATTGGGGACTAAGGTGAATCTTAGCACCACTTCTCATCCTCATATGGATGGTCAAGTAGAATGGCTGGTATTGACTTTGGAGGATATGCTAAGGTCTTGTGTGATTGATTTTGGTGGTATTAAGGTCGACCATTTGCCTTTTATAGAGTTTTCATATAATAATAGCTATCATTCAAGCATCAAAATGGCTTCGTTTGAGGCCTTGTGTGGTAGGAAGTACAGGTCTCCTATTAGGTGGTTTGAGGTTAGTGAGAATAGGTTGTATGGTCCTGACTTGGTTTATCACGCTATGGAAAAGATGAAGGTGATTTAGGATAGGCTTCAGGACACCCCAAGTAGCTAAAAGTCCTATGCATATTTAAGGAGAACGGACTTAGATTTTGATGTGGATAACTTAGTGTTCTTGAAGGTATATCACATGAAGGGAGTGATGTAGTTCGGAAGAAAGAGAAAGCTCAGTCCCCATTATATTGGTCCAAATAATATTTTGAGGTGAGTGGGCAATGTGGATTATGAGTAGGATTTGCTTTTGATCTTGGGTTCCATTCATCCGGTCTTTCATATCTCGATATTGAAAAAGTGCATAAGTGATCCTTTCTTGGTTGTTCCTTTGGATATTATTGGTGTCTCGGATTCCTTATCATATGAGGATCTCTTAATTGTGATTTTAGATTAGAAAATCTGATGGTTGCGAATGAGGGACATAGCTTCAGTAATGGTTCTATGGAGTAACCAAACGTGTAAAGAAGCTACTTGGGAAGCCAAAGAGGATATGAAGTCCCAATATCCATTCTTGTTTCCTACTTTGGATAATCGTACTTGAGGTATGCATATTCTTTAAAATCTTTATTTTGTAATGTTATTAAAGAAAATTGTGATTTACCTGATATCTTTGTTTTTTGTCTTTGTTAAAGGTAAGTGTGGGTGTTCTCTACGTTAACTCATGCTAATGAAAACCTTGTCTTATCATTCGAGGATGAATGATCTGGGGGGAGGGGGAGGGCGAATGGAACTCCCTGAATTTTGGTCCTTGAAAAATTCCTGAGTTTTTAAACTCACTGCCCAGACTACGACTCTCCGTCTGAGTCCTTGGGGGATATTAGGAGTCCTAATGAACCACTCTTAGCTAGATAAGAGTGCTAGTCTGATTTTTCTATTGTGACTACGACTAGGGGTTACTATTTATAAAGACTCAAAATGAGTCGTATGGTCCCATCCTTAGCCAAATAAGCTTGATACCCAAAATATTTTGTCTTTACTATGACTTGGACCCTGTGAGTCATATGGTGTGAATCTTAGGTTTAATATAGAATGGTCTTTCAACTACTGTCTTGACTATGACTTGTGGTGATGAGTCATAAAGTCTCCTTATGATTCATATAGTGACCCATAGTTACTGGTGACAATTTTCCATCTTTTAATTAAGGGTACTTTGGATATTTCCCCTCTTCACCAATCGTGACCCACGACTTATAACCCCTTTAGGAGGTATCATTATCACTCCAAAACAAATCAAAATAACTTCTAAAACACTCTCAAATCTCCAAGGTGAAGAACACTTAGGGTTTCCAAGAAGTTGATACTTTCAGGCATGTTACTCTTCCCAAAATCTTATTTTATTAAAAGTATTTGTTTTAAATGGGTTTGGTATGGATTTGAGTATGGGTTTTGATATGGGTTGGGGATTTTAGAATGGTTGATAGTTGAATTGTTTACCCAAATTTTTTATGAGTTACTCATGCTTTGAAATTGATGTTTTGAACTAATGTGGTGTATGGGTAAGGGAATTGGAATGGGGGTCGAGGTAGTCCCCCTAATTGATGTTTTGAACTTGGAATTGGTTTTAAAAAATAGTGTTTCCTCAACCCACTTGTGTAAATGGCTTAGAATGGTGGAATTTGTCATTTGGTATGACTTACTCACTTATACAATTGCATTGCATAATTGGCTATACAATGAATATAGATTTTGAGGCATTAATGGATATGTTTTGGATTGATAAAACTAATGGAGGTCGAGGAATTCCTCCAATTTTATTTAACGAATAAAGGGGGTTAAGGAATTCCCCAAGTTAATGTGATTGTTATGGCATAGTGATAAGCTTACAAGTGTAGGGGTATGACGATACCTATGGTGTGCCTTAGAAGTTAATTCCTTGGTTAATAAATATGTTATGTGAAAATAATTTTAAATTGGGCTTAATGGGGGTTATATAGCTAAGTCGTGAAGGTATGGATCTTGAATGACTTATAATGGAAACTGATGTTTCCCAACGTGAGGCTTGGTCTTGATGACCATGTTCATAGTTCACACTCTTTATATATAATTGTATCTTTGATTGACGTGGGGTCGGGGCTTTCCCTGGTCTTCCTTGATACCTCTGGTTCATGCGGCTAACACACATTTGGGCCCTTTCAGTAGGGGGAGCTAAACCCGTATAACCCGTGGGTGTCTATTATGACAGTTGAACTACATAGTCTAAGATAAAGTTTTACTTCATGCTAAGCCTTTTTCCCTATCCCGGCATAATATGTATGTATATATATTTATATACATACATAATTAGGTCCATTGGAATTTTAATGATTTGATTTAAAGTGGACCATGGAATTATTTTATCCCTTCCCTAAGTTACATGATAGTGCTCACGATACTAACCGTCTCCAGATGTTGTATCCCCATGCTATGTAGGATCCGAAGGCAATTCTACTTTTCTTGGATAGTGTTAGGTGGATCAGCTTAGTTTGTCGATCATTTTAGTGAAATGGTGAGCTTTCATTCTCCGAAAGACTTGATCGTTCCATCGGTTACTTTCCATAAAATAGAATTGAAGACTTCACATTGTCATTGTCATTGTCAGTGTCAGAGGCATGTCCCAACGTATTTTGTTTTCTGGTTTAAAGGTTTTATAGACTACTGTGTACTGGGTATTGGTTGTTGATATTATTATACCTTGAGTTACTATTTACTCAATTTATGTTCGGAATTCATCCTCTTTTCAATGTTTTATGTTCTGTTAGACTAGGCAAAGAGGGTGGTTTCTAGTCCTCGGTGGACTTGAGATACCCATCACGGCCAGGACCTGGTTAGGGTCATAACATATTATCAATATCATCATGAACTGCTGGACTCAAACCGAAGCTTATATTTATTATGATCATATCAACAAACCAAACCAACAAGCCATATCACTAAACTAACTCAATAAACTATACCAATGAACTATAACTATAGACCATCTCTTTTGCTCATATCTATATACCAGACAAGAATCCCAACCATACATCCTATTGATACCCACACCTATAGTACATACCAATACTATAAATATTAAGCCATGCCAAAAACCATGCCCATAGGCTATGTCAATCGTCACATTCATAAGTCATATCAATAATCATCTCAATAAAACATTAATCATATTTATAAGTCATTAATCATATCTACAAGCCATTAATCATTCATATCTTTAAGCCATAAATCGTATCTACAAGCCATTAGTCATACCTATAAGCCATTAATCACTAATCATATTTATGACTATATCATGAAGCATGTCAAGGCCATATCAATAATCAAATTTGTATCTATATCATTAAGCATGTCGATAGGCCATATTATTAACAATACCCAAAAACCATAATAATAATCATATATATAAGTCATTAATCATATCTGGAAGCCATAGAGATAATCATATGTATAAGCCATTAATGATATCTAAAAACCATATCAGTAATGATATATATTTATAAGACATATCAATATCATATCGAGTTACAGCCGAAAATAACACCAATCTTTAAATAGATACTCATTAAATATATTCCACCTCCTTAAGTCCCAATCCAAACATTAATAAGGGTATATCATGCATAAATAAGTCTATAAAGCTAACACAAATCTTGGCGTAAGATAGTTGGAGGGGCCCACTTTTAATCTCCAAAATGCATTTTAGGCAACAGTTACCTAAGACTAGGCTAAGGTATCTAAATTCATTTATAGATGTTGAGCAAGAAATAAATAGCCCTAAGATAGTAATTCCTCCAAAACATGAACAATAAGTCAATCCCACCAAAAATAATATCAACTAAGACAATCTCTTGCAATTTAAGCAACTTTTGGCAATTTGACTCTAAACTTAAGTGACTAAGGTATTTTCACTTAGCTTGAGTAAATAAGGCATTTTCGTTCAAAACATTGGCCACAGATCCAAATTCACATAAAAGATCGGTAAATAAGCTAATTACTCCTAATTTATGATTTTAAGGTAGACTAAAAGGTTCAACTAATCCAAATATTCTTATTCATACTTCCAACACCTTAATCCAATCCTATATCTAGCATATTATAATAATCATACTACGAATAAGTAAAATGTGAAGTTAAACCTATCCTACCTTGTCGCTGAATAAAAGCCCGAAGAATATACTAAATTACTGATTTTCCTTTTTGAGAAGCTTCCGCAAGGTGACACACTATAAAAATGTCAATCTACTCATCAATACGAGAACAATGATATATATATATATATATTGGACTATTGTGCTTTGAGTTTATGATTACGTAAAAAACTCATGTGGGGCACATTTATGGATTTGCACTTTGGAAACCAACAAAACGTCCCTTTATTGTTAAGGAACATTACTCTAAAAGATGGGTGTACGTTGAGATTTAGCGGTGCTATAATCAAGTCACCAAGATTCTAGGGATTTCTGAAAAAGATAAAGGATTTAATCCTAAAATTGATGGAAGCTTACTATGATATAGAAGGAGAAACACGTAAATTAACATTACTCAAACTTCAAAACCATCCGTAAACGATCCTCCTAAGTTTTTGCACTATTTAGGGGTTTACTCTCTTGAGAACGGGTGGAAAGTTGGGAGAATCAGGAAAAAGGGAATTTATAAGCACCAGGTCCCTCTAAAGAGGCCCCTGGGCCACTTTAGCAGTTAATGCTAATGCGCCTTGGTGCCGATAAAGTGGTATCTGTCCCCACGAGCCATTCCTCTAAAGCAGACCTTGGGCCGCTTTAGCTCTAGCCACTAAGCCACCTCGATGCCACTAAAGAGGGACTTGCTGGCTAATATAGGGTCACTAAAGTGCCCTCTGCTAAAGTACCCAAAGGGACGCTTTAGTGGTCATTCCAGAAATCTTTCACAAACATGAGTCTTGGAATTTTCTGAGTCTCTCCCAACCCCTTGGGATTCATCCGGAATCTCGTATAAGAAAACATACTATGCTACATTATAAAATTCGACGTTACTGACTCAATGGAACATTCAAAATTTCCAATCGAGTTCATTTTGATAAGCAGTGGATCCCACACCCACGTGCCACTTTTCTTAACTTTCAGATTGCCCACTTTTCTTAACTCATGGCCACTAGCCCAAAATGAGTCTGGATGCCTCAAAACCCAAACCAAGGGTCCACCTAACCTAAAATTGATGCTTTGTAGCTTTTGGAACTATCAAAATTAGCTTACGTGGTTATTTGAGTGAAGATTTTTCTCTAAAAACCACATGAAGTACCCAATAATCGAACTGTCAGTTCTAGCAAGTCATAAATGACTTGCGGGAGCTATAGAGAAGATTTAAATGGTTAAATTAAGAAGAGATACATTAAATAACTTAGAGGATTATTATATTATCCACTACTAAAAGAACTTTCATCTGCAAAAGTAAATGATTAGGATGTACTTAAAACCTTGAAAAGGTAAAGATATTGGGTTTGCATCGTTCTCTCAACCTACCAACTAGCCTTCTCTACTTGGAGGTTCCCCCACTGAACCTTAAATACTAGAGTCTCCCAAGTGGGTAACCGTCTGACATCACAAGCCAAAATAAGCACAGGCTCCTCTTCAAAGGTCAACCGCTCATCCAACTGAAATGAGTCCTATCTAAGCACATAAGATGGGTCACTATGATAACTATTATTATAAGTAAAATATATCAAAGCAAAGTATTTCTCCCATTGACCTCCAAAATCTATAACATAGGCTTGGAGCATATCCTCAAGAACCTGAATAGTCCTCTTCGACTACCCTTCTGTCTGAGAGTAGAAGGCTACACTAAGATTCACCAAGGTCCCCAACTCCCCCAGTAATTCTATCTAAAAGATAGAGGTGAACACTGAACCCTTGTGTAAAATGATAGTTGTAGGCACACCATGCAAATAGACTATCTCACTAACATAGATATATGCTAGCCTCTCAGTATAGAAGGACATCTAAATAGGAATGAAATATGCCGACTTGGTTAATCAATCCACAATGGCTCAAATACTATAAGAACCATGGGAAGTACATGGAAAATCACTAACAAAGTCCATAGAAATCCTCTCCAATTTTCACTCGAGAATTGAAACCTATGAATTAACCCACCAGGTCTCTAAAGCTCGGCCCTGCTGATAATATAGGCAATGAGCTACAAAGTTTGCCACATATCTCTTCATACCACTACACAATGATGTTGTCTCAAATCTCTATACATCTTAGCTATACCTGGGTGAATAGAATGCCTGTAGCTATAAGACTCATGAAAATTGATTAAATCAAGTCATCAACCCTCTAAATATAAATTCGGCTATTATATCTCAAGAGACCCTCAAAATATATGGTAACCCTCTTGGACCCACAACTCAACACCTGATCACAGATGATTCAAATTCCCTTATTGTCACACTATAGATCCCAATTTTCTCAAATAGGGAAGATCTCCCCTCAACACTAGTAATAATCTTCCTAAAATCTAAAATATCAAATCGCACTATCGAGATGGCTAAGGACTGAATGTCCCATGCCAATGACCTCTAAAAAACTAAAATACACGATAAACTACCCATACTCACTGCTTTCTTTCTCAAGGCATCCACTGCCATATTCTCCTTTTCCGAATGATAAAACATAGAGATATCATAATCCTTAAGCAACTCCATCCATCTATGCTACCTAGAATAAAGCTCTTTCTGGGTTATAAAATTCTAAAGATTATGATCATTAATAAATATCTCACAATATACATTGTAAAGATATTGTTTGAAAATCATAAGCATAAGAACTACAGATGCCAAATCCAAATCACGAGTGAGGTAGTTTCTCTCATATGCCTTCGATTGCCTCGATGCTTAAGCAATAACATGACCCTGTTGCATCAATACACAAGCCAAACCAACACCAGAAGCACCAAAATACATGGTGAATCTATCACCCTTAACAAGAAGAGCTAAAATAAGAGTTGATATGAGAAATCCCTTAAGCTTTCAAAATCTCGACTAACACTTCTCGGACAATCAATAAGGAACCTCCTTCTAAGTCAATCAGGTCATCGCTGCTGCAATAGCAAAGCTCTATATGAACCATTTTTAATAGATGACTACACCAATGAATTTAAGAACCTTAGTTGGAGATGTAAGTTTGGCTCAATCATGAATTGCCTCAATTTTTGTCGGGTCTACCATAATCCCATCCTTAGATACCACATATCCATGAAATATCATTGACTCAAGCTAAAACTCAAAATTAGAGAATTTGGTAAAAAAACATATGATCTCTTAAAGTCTAGAGCACAATCCACAAATATTGCATATGCTCATCCCCACTCCTCAAATACAGAAGGATGTCATCGATGAACACAACCATAAGAGAATCAAAATAAGGCTTGAACATATGGTTTATCAAATCCATAAATGCAGTTGGGGCATTAGTCAACTCAAAAGACATTACTAGGAACTCATAATGACTATAATAGGTACTAATGTCTATCTTCAAGATATCCTTAGCTCGAATCCTCAACTGATGGTAATCAGAGCTCATGTCAATCTTAGAGAATATTGTTGCACCCTGAAATTAGTTAAACTAATCATCAATATGAGGCATAGGATAATTGTTCTTCACCTTTACCTTATTAAGCTTCCTATAATCAATACACATACAACTGAGTCAACTTTCTTCTTTACAAACAACATAGGATATCCCTAAAGAGACATAGTCAGTCTAATAAAACCTTACAAAGAAGATGCTGAAGCTTAGAATTTAACTCCTTAATCTTGGAAAGATCCATATGGCAAGGCGCCATAGAAATAAGTTGGGTGTACGACTCTAGATCAATAATAAACTCAAAACTATGCTCAAGAGGAAGGCTATGTAAATCGGTAGAGAAAACATTAGAAAACTCACAAAATACAGAAAAAAATTCTAACAACAGACTTTTCGTATTAACATTGAGAATATAAGCAAGATAAGACTCACAAACCCTTGATATAATCCTCTTAGCATGAATATAAGATATAATCCCCATTAGCTCATGGGTAACTGCTCCCTAGCACACAACCGAGAAGGCGTTGAGCATGGCAAATGTAAAGGTTTTTTCAAAATAATCCAAGATTGCAGGATAGTGGGATAACCATTCCATTCCCAGAATCATATCAAAATCCACCATGTCTAAAATAGTAAGATCAACATGAGTATCAAGCCCTCAAACAGTCACAACATATGATCAGAAAACCCAATCCATTACTAAAGAATCACCCATATGAGTAGACACATGTAATGGAATGGATAAAGAATCCTAAGACAACTCTATCTACGAGGCATATTAAGCAGACAGATAAGAATAAGTGGTTCCTGGATAAAATAAATAAAAAGCTGACCGACGGTACACCAAGATCCTACTAATGATAATAATATCTGAAGACTCAGTCTTGAGTCTAACAGGTATAGTATACAACGAACCATGTCCCATTTAGCTGGGATCCTGAATGACCTCCTATCCTACCTGCCTAAGAACCTCCACGAGCACCCTAGGGACACCACCCCTATGACTGTGCATACCACCTTTAGCTAGGAGATATACTACCTTAATAGGTGGGACACTTGCACCAAAGTAACAATTGCTCCATGATTAGGGCTCTCTATTGAGAAATAACCAAAATCTCTAACTCATAATATACCCCAGGTGTTAGCCAAAATTAGGAGATCCAATTGACTCTGAAGAACCACCATGACTAGAATACTACAAGATGAATCTCTCAAAGATTGACCATAACCCAGGGTAAGACGATCACTGAAGATAGACTAACCTTCATTAATAATCTTAAGTGCAACCTAAACAGGTATACTAGACTAACCCTAATGCTGATATGACTGGCATGGAGGGTATCTACCCTAAGAACTACTATCTCTAAATTGAAAGCTATCATAGCTCCCACTGAACCTACCCTATATCATGGCCTCTTACTGCTTCCCCCTTGAGTATCACAATGCATCTCCTATATAAAGTAGACATACTAAGAAACTTCAAAAAAAGACCTACACGTGATAACCAAATTCTTTATATACATAAAAAGAGGAAGTCTTATTCATTGAACAAAGCAACAAACCCTCTTATATTCAGTAACCAAAAAAGAAGTATCATGCCTAGCAAACTCATCAAATTGAGCCTCATACTCCACAAAAGTTATGGAGTCCTACTGTAAGACCCACAAAATTTCTAGATTAATTCAGTCCTTTAAGCTTATTAAGGGGTCCAGACTTAGAATATATTAGCTAAGTTTTTGTACTTACTACCATTTTAGCCTTCAAAAGTTGGCAATATTATTTTGAGACCTTTATATCCCTTAAACATTGATATTGGAGTTAATTCATGATCAGCAAGGTCAATAGATGTTCCCAGACATGTTTTGGATTTTTTGAATCTTGTTTAAACCATGTTTGAGTGCCCAAAATAGTGGGTCGACATGATCTCGATGTATCATGTTGACTATCGCATCAATAAGATAGTTTTCCCCAGCTTCAATGTAAATTCTAGTGAATCAACATAGACTCAACACAAATCTCGATGCAAACGACATGGGGCATCATCCTAAACTTTGGTAACACAATTTACAAGCATTAAAAGGCTGGATCATCAGGGTTAATTAGGTCTTTTTCCCACGCCCTTCAGCCCCAAAAACATAAAATTAAACCCTTTGGAGTGCAATTCTACTCATTTATTCACAAAATTTCTCAAGAACATAACCCTAGGCGTTCAAATTTTAAATCAAGAACTCACCGTTAATATCTTAGAATTTCATCAACTAAGGTATGTGAAGTGTTCATCTAAGGGTCCTTTCTACCCTTGGATTCCAAGAAACTATTTTCAACCTTTATGTTTATGGATTTCATAAATTCCATGTTGGTTTTGATTATGTTAAAGTTTATAATGATTAATTGGGATTTTAATCCATGTTTTATGATACATTTTATGTGAGGTTAACTAATATGTATGTAATATCATTAGTATCCATGTAAAACCCTTGAAATTATCGATATGGAATTAAATTATGATGTCTACTTATTGTTTAGTGTTATGTGCATATGTATGCTCACCAAGTGCTTGATGGATTGTACATGTGAACTAATAAGGAAAAGAAATCATGTCATGCTAGCTTATTTGCAAGTAATACCATGTAAGAGTTTGATAAGATGTCACTATAGATACATTATGAATTTAATATGCATACTTATGCTAAGAGAGATCATGTGATGCTTTATTTTTATGCTATCGAGTCTTGGGGGTATTTACTACCCGATAATTTAGCTGTGTACTTAGATCCACTGTCAGTTAAAAAGTAATATTAGTAGTTACTCGATCAGTAGAACTCAGCCAGTTACAAAAAACCCAGGAAATCTCAGCAGTGTTTATAATTTAGTCACAAGACTAAGTGTAAACCTTAGTAGCACTGTATTCTCAGTCACTTAGCAGAATTTAGTAGTATTCTATCAATTCACAGAACTCAGTGAACTCAGTTTAGTTTGGTAAAATAATAATATCAGTAATAATTCAGTCCAGTCTAGTACAGACTAGAAATCAGTTCTGTGTCTGTTTAGTTGAGAGTAGGATTCAGCACCGAGCGAACCCAGGGAGGGGGGCATTCTTGTTAATAGAGGGTTTGACCCTTAATAGCAATCCCTGCATTATAGAACTACCTAGACAGCATAGTTTGAGATATCTTTCGGTCTGATACTATGACGGTTGATACATCTCATTTGAGTTACCTACCTGTGAGGGTTGATGGAAGAGCTTCATGTTAGAGAGGGTTAACTTACGACTTGTCCTTACCTATGGTACGATATTGACACCCTTTTAACTGAAGTTATAGGTTGTACCCCAATTAGATTAGAGAGGGGCATTTCAAGAAGATGATTACCTCATACAGTCTCAGTTTTAGTCTCAGTCTCAGAATAGAATTTAGTTCAGTTCTATAAATTTAGGACTATCAGATAGTTACCTCAGTATAGAACTAAGTATAGTTCCACAGAATTTGGGACTGTTAGATATAGTAATTTAGATAATCAGTAATCCAATATTAGTAAACGCAGATATTAGTTATTAGTATTCAGACTCAGTACTCAGTATTATCACGATCTCAGATATCGTCAATGTATTCATGCATGTACTCTTATTTAGTCATACTCATGTTTTTCAGTTAGTATTGTTCATGCATATGAACCCATACATTTTAGCCAACCTTACTAAGAATTCCAGTACATTCAAAGTACTGATGCATGTTTTTTGGACTATGATGTCTTATATTATAGGTTCAGATGCACGGGCTCCAAAGTATCCTTAGCAGTTTAGATCTCCAGCTTTCAGCGTAGTGGCGAGTCCTCAAAGTTTGAGGACATTCTTGTTATTTTTAGTATTTTAGTATTATTTTTAGTAGTCGTAGTTAGTTGAGGACTTGTCCCTTCAACTCCATAGTTCAGACAGTTTAGAGGCTTTCCAGACTAGAGTATTTTCAGGTAGTTGTTCAGTTTTATAGTACTTATATTCAGTTTTGGTATTTATATACCGCATTCAAATTTACTTCTAGATTTGTATCTTTTAGCATATGTTTCCATCTATTTCTAGAATAATTACCGTAATTATTATAACGTTGTTGTTGCAGGTACTAGTCATGGATTAACTTGTGGTCCTTTGGGATTATGAGCATCGTGTAGCATTTGGGGTACAGAATCAAGGTGTTATAAACATGGTATTAGAGCCTAAGGTTGAATAGAGTCGTAGGAAGTCTAAAACTCACATCTAGTAAAGTCTTATGCATGGGTGTGTAGCGCACCAGACTTATAGATAGGAGGGTATGAGATGTTTTAGGAAAAGTTTCCCTTCTTTTAGTATTCATGTCATGTGAGTAAGCATGAGCTCTAGTAAACGTCTTATTCTAATCCACTTTTTCCTTTCGCTTATTGAAGATGCCTCCCAAAAGGACTAATAAAAGAAGAACCAGAAATTAGTAGCACCTCAGCCCGTTCAGGGAGAACCCCTAGATGAATACGTCTCTCATACATAATTTAGGGTTGTATTTAGTACTCTAGCCAATTTAGTCACAACTTAAAATGAACGGATAACTGTTGTTTCGGTAAACTAAGTGGACAATACTGCTGCAGATAGGATTCGACACTTCACCTGAATGAATTCTTCCTTATTCTCAGGTTCTAAGTCTGAATAGGATCTATAGAAGTTCCTCGATCATGTTCAAAAGTCACAAATATCATGGGAGTGAATTCCAGTGAGAGTGCTGAGTTAGTCTCGTATCAGCTACAAGATATAGCCCATACGTGGTTTAAGTAGTATAAAGTAGACAGGGGTGCAGATACAAAGCCCATAGAATAGGAAACATTTGCTACAACCTTCTTAGATAGATTCTTCCCCTTAGAGCTTAAAGAAGCCAAGATGTTAGAGTTCATCAATCTCAGGCAAGATAGTATGAGTGTGAAAAAGTATTTCCTCAAGTTTACCCAGTTAGCCAGGTATGCTTCCAATGTAGTAGCAGACAGTAGATCTAGAATAAGCAAGTATATGTCTGGATATCAGGTATAGTGGTTATGGAGTGCATGAATGCGATGTTGATTAGGGAGATGGACATATCTATGATTATGGTCCATGCTCAATAGATTAAGAAACAAAAATTTAAGAAGAAGAAGAGAGAAAATAAGATAGCCAGAACAGGTAGCTTTAGTTTTGCCCAGCCAAGGTTAGAGGGTTGTAACCATTCTCAGTTTAGTTAGAACTTTTCAGCCCCAGTTCAATTTCTGGCTAGTACACCAATACCAAGGTTCAGGAATGACAGTCATGATGGAGCGCCAGGCTCCAAAACCCAGAGTAGTGCAAGCGGTATTTGTACTAATCCACTTTACAAAGAATATGGTAAGAATTATAAGGGTATGTGTAGAGCCAGCAATGATGTGTCTTTTAGATGTGGAGAGTCAAGTCACAAAGTCTAAGGCTGGTCTATGAAGTCAGCACAGTCGTCCTTAATCTCAGTCCGATCACCCAAATCAGCAGGGTGCCTGTTCTAGTGCTACCAGTGGGCAACGCCAAACAAACTCTATGCTCTTCAGTCTCGATAGGATTAGGAAAGTTCTCTTACTGTGTTCACTGGTACATTATAAGTTTTCTAGTTTCATTATTTATGCTTTGCTAGATCTAGGAGCTTCTTTGTCCGTTATTAGTCCACATATAGCAGTTGATTTCGAAGTCAGTCTCAAAATTCTAGCAGAGCCTTCGTCAGACTCCACCCTAGTGGGTCAGTCTATCATAGCCCGATGGGTATACAGGAACTATCTGGTTAAGATATCTCAAGATATCAGGTATCCAGATTTCTGTAGTAATATTAGTATGTGTAGAAAAGTAATGGGTGGGAATGATTCCTAACCCATCTTTACCTCAGTTCAAAGTTTTATACTTTAGTCATCGCAATACCTATACATGCTTTATGTCTCAGCTGCATGAATACATCTTATATTTAGCTACTTTCCATAGAATTGTGTTTATTTCCAGTTCTTAGTCTGAGGAGTTTCAGATCACTAAGTAGTACGAATCATGTTCTATCAACATGGGAGTTCCAAACTCAGGTCATGTAGCTCATGACTTCTACACTTATGACTTATAGTGTGTTCAGTCCCAGTTACCATCTAAAGCATAGTCTCAGTTATAGTCTTTTATAGTGTCAGTATCAGTCCAGATCAAAAACTCAGTTCAGTTTCAGGTTTGCTTGACCATATCATATAGTTATTAGTTATTTAGCTATTAGTATTTCAGTACGTCAGTTTACAGACTATTTCAGAACCATGTTATATGATTGGTATTTCATTCTTAGATAATATAGTTTTCACGAATTCATGCTTGGTCATCTCATGTTACTTAGTCAGTCCCTTTCTCATATGGATAATACTCTACAGTTTAAGTATAGTTATTCAGACTAAGTATAGTTCAGCCTTGCAGACCCAGTATTCAGCTATCAATTATTTATTTAATTAGATAAGTTAGTATGCTTAGGCATTAGCGCGCAGCGCCCATGTGAATATTTTTTAGTAGTTCCAAGTAAAGTGGCGTACTAAGGTGGAGAGTATAGTTGAGAGAGCATTCAAGGGATATGTCTAAGCTTGAAAATTTGTAGTTGCAGTACATAAGTTTTAGTACTCTATCTTAAATAATGATTTGTAGGTCTCACCTCATATTACAGAATTTTAGCCACGTTGTAAATTTGTTTGGTGTGGTTTTCCATTTTTTATCTAGTCACTCTATCTGAAGTCTCATCAATGTAACTATTCTAAGATCGACCAAATAGGAAATTACGTGTTCAGCTTAGTTCATGTATCATGCCCTAGTTTCAGGCCCCAGATATTCAGTTACGATTTAGTTCGTAGGTGCCTTGTGTATCGCCCTAGTTTTCCAAAGTATCTCAGCCAAGTCAGTATTCTTTGGGGGACATAATGTCCCAAGGGAGAGATGCTCTATAACCCTGAGGTTTCATAACTTAAACCTCCCAGTTCTCTTCATGTTATGCATCCAGTTTGGAGTATTAAGTACTCATAAGTTGAACCTCAAGTTCCAATCTCAGTTGTAAGCCACGTATTCAAGGGGCTCAGTTCAGTCCACAATATACAGTTCATGCTTCACGTTCCAATCTCGGTCTTGTTCTTATGTTCCCATTCATGCGTACTCTAAAAAAATGATCTTAGGTTCATCAACATATTTCAGTTTAAGTAATAATTTTTCCTTGAACTTACTCAGTTCCATATTCACATTTCCTTTACAAACATGGTATCAGTTACCATTGCATATTCAGTCATACGCTCATGAGTCAGTCCAGTCATTTACCCATGCATCAGATATGCATGTTCGGTATATATATATGTCAAAATCATTTTATCAGTATTCCTAATTATGCATTAATAAATCATGTTCAGCTATGTACTAATGCATCAGATATGCATATTCAGTATGAAATACAATATATCAGTAATCTCAGCTATGAAATTATGTTTCAGTTGTGCATGTTTAGTGTATAAATTTATTCTACCAGTATTCCCAGCTTAGACAGTGTCATTCATGGATGAATGTTCCCAACGGAGAGATATTGTAGGATCTCGAAAAATTTCTAGCTTAATCCAGTCTTTTTAGCTTGTAAAAGGGTCCAAGACTTAGAATATATTAGCTAAGTATTTATACATAGTGCCAATTTAGCCTTCAAAAGTTGGCAATCTTATTTCGAGATCTTTCCATCCCTTAAATGTTGATATTAGAGTTAATTCATGATCAGGAAGGTCAATTAATTCATGATCAGGAAGTTCAGTAAATATTCTCGAACAAGTTTTAAAATTTTTAGATCTCATTTTAGACTATGTTTGAGTGCCCAAAATAGTGGGTCGACGCGATCTCAATATGTCGCATCGACCATCATGTCGCTAAGAATTTTTTCCCCATCTTCAATGAAAATTATAGTGAATTGACGCGGACTCGATGCAGCATGTTGACTATCGTATTGATGCCAATGACATGGCAGTCGTCCTGCGCATCGGTAACACAATTTACAGGCATTTAAAGGCCACATCCGCAGGGTTAATTAGGTATTTTTCCTACGGCTTTAATCCCCCAAAACATGAAATTAAACCCTTTGGAGAGCAATTATACTCATTCATTCTCAAAATTTCTCAAGAACAAAACCCTAGGTGTTCAAATTTCAAGTCAAAAACTCAAGAACTCACCATCAATATCTCAAAAGTTTATCAACTAAGGTATGTTAAGTGTTCATCCAAGGGTCCATTCCACCCTTGGAGTTCATGAAACTGTTTTTAAACTTTAAGTTTTTGGATTTCATGAATTTCATGTTGGATTTGATTATGTTCATTTTTATAATGATTAATTGGTATTCTAATCCATGTGTTATGATACATTTCATGTGAGGTTAACTGATATGTATGTAATATCATGAGGATCCATGTAAAACCCTTGAAATTGTCAATGGGGATTCGAATTATGATTTCTAGTTGTTGTTTAGTGTTATATGCATATGTATGCTCATCAAGTGCTTGATGAATTTTTCATGTGAACTAATAAGGGAAACAAATCATGTCATGCTATTTTATTTGCAAGTAATACCATGCAAGAGTTTGATAAGATGTCTCTAAAGATGCATTATGAATTCAATGTACATGCTTATGCTAAGCAAGATCATGTGATGCATTATTTTCATACTATCAAGTCCTGGGGGTATTTAATACCCAATAATTTAGTTGTTTACTTAGAGACAGTGTCAGTTATGAAGTAATCTTAGTGGTGACTCGATCAGTAGAACTCATCCAATTATAGAAACCCAAGAAATCTCAGTAGTGTTTGTAATTCAGTCACAAAACTCTGTGAAGACCTCCTTAGCACTCTGTGCTGAGTAATTTAACAAAATTCAATAGTATTCCATCAATCCACGATACTCAGTGAACTTAGTTCAGTTCAGTGAAATAGTAATACCAATAACAATTAAGTCTAGTCTAGTATAGAATGGAAATCAGTTCTGTGTCCTTTCAGTTGGGAGTAGGATTCAGCACCGAGCAAACCGAGGGATGGGGGCAATCCCGTCAACAAAGGGTTTGACCCTTAGTAGAAATCCCTGTATTATAGAACTACATAGGTAGCATAGGTTGAGATATCTTTCTTCCAGATAATATGGGGTTTAATATATCTTATTTCAGTTTCCTACTAGCGAGGGTTGATGGAAGAGCTTCCTGTCAGAGAGGGATAACTCACAGCTTGTCCTTACCCATGGCACGATATTAACACGCTTCAAACTAGGGTTACAGGTTGGAACCTAAATCAAATTAGAGAGGGGCATATTGGTAAGATGGTTACCTCCCACAGTCTCAGTTTTAGTTTCAGAAAAGAACTCAGTTCAGTTCTACAGATTCAGGACTATTAGACATAGTCACTTAGCTCAGTACAGAACTCAGTATAGTTCCACAAAATTTGGGACTGTCAGACACAGTCATTCAGATAATCAGTAATACAATATCAGTAAACTTAGATATTAGTTATTAGTATTCAGACTCAGTACTCAATATTATCACAATCTCAGTTACAGTCAATGTATTCATGCATATACTCTTATTCTGTCATACTCATGTTTTTCAGTTAGTATTGTTCATGCATTTTTGCCTACCTCACTAAGCTTACCGGTACATTCAAAGTACTGATGCATGTTTTTTGCTCTATAATGTCTTATATTATAGGTTCAGAAGCATGGGCTCCAAAGAATCCTTAGTAGTTCAAATCTTCAGCTTTCAGCATAGTGGTGAGTCCTCATAGTTTGAGGACATGCTCTTTATTTTTAGTATTTTAGTATTAATTTCAATAGTTAGAGTTATTTGGGGACTTTTCCCATCAACTCCACTATTCAGACAGTTTAGAGGTTTTCCAGACTAGAGTATTTTCAGACAGTTGTTCAATTTTACAGTACTTATCATTCAGTTTTGGTATTTTGATACCGCATTCAAATTTATTTATAGATTTGAACCTTATGCCATATGTTTCTGCCTATTTCCGCAATCATTATAGTATTTATTACAAAGTTATTACAGCAGATACCAGTTATGGGTTAGCTTGTGGTCCTTCCGGATTATGAGCACCGTGTAGTGTCTGGGGTACAGACTCAGGGCATTACACCTGCACCATTGCCTAAATGATCCTTGAGACTGTGAGGCATATATTTCTCTAAGAAGATCTCGGAGAACTGGGCCCATGAGAATAGTGAAGATATAGTTGGTTTGGAATCAAGATGACATCTCCAGCAAACCAATGTTGAACTGACAAATCTAACTAAAAAGTTATGTAATCCACTCCATAAGTCACAACTAGGCCTAAATTATGGAGCCTATTATTACAATAAATGAAGAACTTATATGCATCCTCACCCGTTATACTAAAAAGCCTTGGCAGAGTAAATCTCAAGAATCTACCCAACATTTTCTGCTCCTTGACAGACATAGCAAGATGGAATCTACCGACTGAGTAACTATTGGTGCAGGAGGAACCTCAACTCTAGGAGTCGTAGCTATAGGTCATGTCTCTGCCAATGTACCATTCTGATTTACAAATTGGGCACCATTAGTTGATTTACCACCAACCAATCAAAAAATCTGAACCAAAGCATACCTGAGCACTAAAGATGAAATAAACCCTGGGGGAGCCTAGGCTAGTTTCCGGACCACCGCTGGCTGGGGCAGAAGAATATCAGGCTTAGGAGATAAAGTAGAGTCTGGTGGAGGCCTCTAATCCTGGACCTAAGCTGGGGACACATCTCCAAGCTGTCCTTGAGCTTTAGGTAGACTACAAATAGTGATAGGATTCCTAGGCTTGATCTTTATTGTAATTCCTTGACTTTCTGAATCGAATTGCTACATGGCGCTCATTACCCCGAGGGACCACAAGCTAACCCATGACTGATATCTGTACCTGTACACTGTATAATATATATATATAATACACAGAAAACCTGAACATGTAGGCCATAAGGTTCAACTGAAGAGATATAGTAACATCCAAGGGGTAATGAATACCCAAAACAACTGAATATAAAATTGAATACTGAATCTGATAGCTAAATCTGACTAAATCTAAAAGCCTCTAAGTACTGTCTGAATAAGGAGTTGAAGGAACATATCTCCAACTAACTCCATAAAACTAAACTAAAGTAATAAATGAATAAATCAAATCATATTATCCTCGAATAGATGAGGACTCACGGCAACACTGCGACTGAAAAGCTACTGCTGGTCTAGAACTCGTGTCTCTGGACCTATGGTGTAACATGAAAACAAAGCACCATAGCGCAAATGTGTCAGTACAATTGGAGTATTGAGTGTACGAGTGAGGTTGGCTAATGCAAAGGGTTTATATGCATGAATAATGCTAATTGACTGACTGATATGAATGTAAGAGTACAAATATACATACATAGTAAATGAGATAGTGAGTACATGGTAGCTAAATCTGTACGCTAATACATGACTGGAATTGTAGTTCTGATAATATGAGCGACTGTGTCTGACAGTCCTGAATCTGGTAGAACTATCTGAGTCCCATGCTATAACTAAATTTGAATGTATCTAACAGTCCTGGTATACTAATATCGAAAGAATTATCTGAGTTTTTTTACTGAAACTGATGCTCAAATTGTGGGAGGTAGTTGTTGAACCGACATGCCCTATGTATACAATTACGGCTAAGCTGGGGTCCAATCTCTGCCCCAACTGGAGGGGTGTCAATACCATGCCACTGGTAAGGACAGTTGTGAGTAACCCTTATCTGGAAGGTGCTCAAAGAGAGAACGATGGGACCCTAAACTGATAGGTTAACCCACCTTATCAACCCTAATCTAAAAGGTCAAGATGTCTCAACCTACGCTAGCTACATAGTTCTGGAACACAAGGATGGCCGCTAAGAATCACACCCTGAACGGGCAGGTGAGTTCCCATCCTTGGGTTCACTAGGTGCTAACTTCTACTCCCATCGGAAGAGACTGAACATGAATCAACTGGCTGTACATGGACTAAATAACTGACATCTGTTCACTGATGGAGTAGCACTATTATTTGAGAGTTAACTGAGATCATAAGATTTCTGATGTTTCCTAAGTCACATGACTAACTGAGTTCTATAGAGTATAGCTTGACTGAGATTTATCGTGGCACATGACATTGAACTAGGGACACATCTATATTTTTTGGGTACGAATAGCCCCAGGACTCGATAGAAGGAAGCTGGCACACATGACATGACATGACTTGATCACAAGATTAGAGTCCACAATTCACAATATTATAAGTAGAGGATAGTATACTTCATGTATTTATTCATATCTCAACATGGTAGGGAGAGCATGGATACATTTCTTGTATGTAATTCATATTTCCATTATCACACAAGCATCATGCCACATCAAAAACAACACATAAATAGCATAGAAATTCATATAGAAGTGTATAGATAATATGGACTTGTCATTTAGATATCATGGAATCATGTAATTATTGGTTTCTAGCATCCTAGGCATTTTAGCAAACACCTTGAATGCATTCTTCAAAGCATAGGTGGATTTCATACTTGCATCACATCAAACCACCTAAAGTTCATGTTTTTCAACTAACAACCACATATATCTTATGAAAACATCTTTAGATAACATTTTGAAACTTAAACAATAATTATCAACATGTACATGCTTATATCACCACAAAAAGTTTACAAAAGAACATTTAAAAACATGGTTCTTGAGCTCTATGAACGGATTGGATCCACAGATGAACACTATCCATACCATAGATTAAGAATTCATGGAATCTACGATTGAATTTGCTTGAAGCTTGAAACCCCAATGGAAACCCTAGACTTGTTCTTGACTGTTCTTGAGTGAATTTTTATAAAATTAATGTAAAGGGCTTATTTGGGGCATCAATCCCGTGTTTAAAGAGTATATATATGGGGTTTTGGGAAGTTACCATATTGCCCTTGAGGAGTTTAAAATGAAAACTGGAAGCTACGCAAAATTTATCCCGATTTAGGGCCCCAGCGCGATGCAGAGCTTTGTAAAATGCCAATTATTAAGACCTAGAAGCTTGGCGCGAAGAGGCAATATTGCGGAGGCTTTCTGTAAATTGACGAGTGCCATTTTGGACTCCGGCGTCACGCGCCATGCACTGAAATGGCATTCGTCTTACAGTAGAAACTTAAACTAGCCATAACTTCTTCACCGGGTGTCCATTTTAGGTGAATTTGTTATCGAAGGAAAGGTTATTAAATTTTCTATCTGTTGGTAGGTATGGGATCAAAAATTCGTAGTATAATGAGAGATATGCAAGTTTTAAGTTGACAATACCAATATCCTTCTTAAGAATTCAATCGATAAGGAATGTTTTGATTCGCACAATAGCAAGGACATATTTGAGACCTTAATTCACATCAACCTTGATCATAAAATGACCAAGGAACCATGATGTACTATGCATGATCTTGAAACATGGAGCTAATATTGAGTGGGATTTTTCAGGGTATTAAATTTAGACCCTCATCTCGTGTAGTGATAGCGCGTTTCCTAGCCATATGTCAAAGAGTGAAACCAAAGGAATTCTTTAGAAGCTAACTCAAACTCATAGCACAAAATAAGTGAAAGAAGGGAAGAAATCTTAAGAATGTCCTACAGCCTACTAAAAATAAGAAATTGATGTCTTAATTCTGATCCACGGGACTCTACTAGACACTTTGTCTTGTACAAATAATATGTGTAAAACCTAGTCTTTTATACCAATTTGTCATGAATTAATTTATGAGTCATGATGATTCCTACTCTATCCTGCTAGTACATAAGCCGTGTCATAGAAGAAGCTATAAGCAATAGGTTAACTTGCTGGAAAATGGACAAAAAGACAATTAACAATTAAAGACTTAGAAATACAGTCGTAATAGTCTAATAGATAGAATATCAAAAACCATCCCAAGACTTGGTAGTGTCAGCACAAGAGCTACTATAATGAACTATGAGTACTAAATAGTAAAATATAGTCCATATCGAACATCAAAGACTTAAATAGGAGAAATAGGATAAGTCCAACTCCCAGAGCTCACCTAATCTCTAAAATTAACCCTGCAATAGCGTCAAATTAGTGGCGACAGTGTAGTCTCGAATCTGTATCTAGAGAGTATAGAATTGTAGTATGAGTACTAGAACCACGGCTACTAAATAGGCATCATCGGCTGACTAAGAAAAATCATTATATAAGTAAGATTAGATTCAAGATAAAATAAGCTAAGTCAAAGTAATAGGAAAAACTTGGAAATAAGCTCCGAAACTATTGTGCATAAGTAATTGAATACATATAAAATATCAACATTAAGATCACAGAACTATAACAATAAGATTGGCCCCCAGAAGTCAATAAGTGCAGAAAAATAAATAACCCAATGAAAGCCAAGAAGCCTGGATAGTACAATCAAACATATTGAGTAATCAATTAGCCATAATTTACCAACTATTATACCATATCCAAGAATTCATCCAAACAATATTGTTTCATACACAAGTCCCAATGCTGGACTTGATCAGAACTTTACAGAATCATTACCATTATACTCATTTGTCGGACTTGAATTGGAACTCTTATTATCAATATTATCATCAACTGCCGGACTCGAACTAGAACTTATACTTATAATTATCGTATCAACAAGCCATACTAACAAGCCATATTGATAAACTAACTTAATAGACTATACCAATGAGCTATAATTATAGGCCATCTCTTTTACTCATAAATATACATCGGACCAAGAATCACAACCATAAGTCCTATCAATGCCCACACCCATAGTCCATACCATTACGATAACAATTAATCCATGCCAAAAACCATTCCCATAGGCCATGTCAATCGTCATATCCATAAGTTATATCAAAAATCATATCTATAAATTATTAATCATATCTATAAGCCATTAATCATATCTACAAGCCATTAATCATATCTGTAAGTCATGAATCATATGTACAAGCCATTAGTCATATCTATAATCCATTAATCATATATCATATTTATAACTATATCATTAAGTATATCGATAGGCTATATTATTAATCATATCTATATCTATATCATTAAGCATATCGATAGGCCATACTATTAACCATATTCAAAACCCATATCAATAATCCTATATATAAGTCATTAATCATATTTAGAATCCATAACAATAATCATATGTATAAGTCATTAGTCATATTCGAAAGCCATATCAATATATACATACATATATATATATATATATATATATAAGACACATATCAACAACCATATCGATTTATACCTAGAAATAACACCAATCTTTCAATATCCAACTAACATACTCATTAAATATATTCCACCTCCCAAAGTACCAACTAAACATTAATAAGGGTATATCATATGTAAATAAGTCTACAAGGCTAACAAAAATCTTGGCCTAAGGTGGGCTGGAGGGTTCCACTTTCAATCCCCAAAATTAATTTTTAACAACGTCCACCTCGAGCTAGGCTAAGGTATCTAAGTTCATTTCTAGATGTTGACTAAGCATTAAATAGCCCTAAGATAGTAATTCCTCCCAAACATGAACAACTAAGTCAATCCTACCTAAGATAATAACAACTAAGACAATCTCCCTTAACTTAACAACTAAGGATAATTTAACCCTAAAAATAAATGACTAAGGCAATTTCACCTATTTTTAGCAACTAAAGCATTTCCATTCTGAACCTGGGCTACAAAGAAAAATTCACCTAACACATGAGTAACTAAGCTAATTACTTTTAATTTATAGTTTTAGGATAGCCTAAATCGTTTAACTAATCCAAATATTCTTATTTATTTTGCCAACACATAAATCCCATCCCATATCTAGTATATTATTATAATTATGCTATGAATTATCTCAATCTATGAAGAGGGTAAACCTAGACTACCTGGATACCAAAGAAAATCTTGATGAATCCACTAAATCATTGTTTTTATTTTTTGAGAAACTTTCACAAGGTTCCACTCTATAAAATCATAATCTACTCATAAATATGAAAACAATGATACCCATATTACACTATTGTGCATTGGGACCAAAATTATGTAAAAGTCTCATGTGGGGCTCATTTATGGAATTGCACTTTTAAAATCAACAAAACAACCCACTATGGATATGGATCGATTACCCTAAAAAATGGATGGATTCCTAGCTTTAATAGTTCTCGGGATTTTAGATAAAGATAAAGGATTTAATCAAAAAATAGATGGAAGCTTACCATAAATTCAAAGGAGAAATGCATAAATTAATGTTACCCAAGCTCCAAAACCACACACAAATGATCTTCCCATGTTTTCACACTATTTAGGGTTTTACTATCTTGAGAATGGGTGGAAAGTAGGAAGAAATCAGGCAAAAGTGAAATTTATAAGCACCAGGTGCCACTAAAGCGGGCCCTGGTTTGCTTTAGCAGTCATCTCTAAAGCGCCTAGTGGTACTGGTCCCCATAAGCTACGTTGCTAATGTGGAACTTGGACTGCTTTAGAACTAGCCGCTAACACACCTAGGAGCAGCTAAAGTGGCACCTGCTAGCTGAGCTAGGGCCACTAAATCACCCAATGAGCTACTTAAGCGCCCTTCAATAAAGAACCCAAAGGGCCATTTTAGCTGTCACACCAGAAATCTTACACCAGCTGGATACTTGGAATATTTTCGAGTCTCTGCCAACCCCTCGGGATTCGTCTTGAGTTATGTATATGGAAATTAACAATTCTACCCTATCAAATTCAACTTTTCAAACTCAAAGGCACAGTCAAAATTTTTATCCAAGGTCATTTTTATTAAAAGTGGGTCCCACACCTGCTTGCCACATTAGTAAACTTCTAGCCAATAGCCTGAAATGAGAGTAGGAGACTCGGGACCTAAACTAAGGGTCCACCCAACCTAAAATTGACATTTCAGAGCTGTTGGAATTGTCAGAATTGGCTTACAGGGTTGTTTGACGGAAGTTTTCAAATGGTAGCCAATTTGAACCAGTGAAAGCTTTAAAATAGGAAATTGGCTCTAAGAACCATGTGACTTTCCTGGTAAGCGAATTGTCAGTTCTAGCAAGCTATAAATGACTTGGGGCAGATATAAATAATCTCTAAATGGAGAAAATGAACAAAAATACAAAAATTATCCTGGAGGGTCATTATAATGGTGATGCCATACATACATACATATGCATATATGTATATATATACACATATATATATATATACACATATATATATATATACATACATTTAAAGCACTAGCTTTAAATGAATGTGTTAGAGTTGATGGATCTGTCCAAATTCTTACCCGTGGTCATTTTACTAGGAGTTTTGGTCTGATACCAATTCCTTAGCAACAATAGCTCCAATATAGGTGAATGAGCCTAAAACCCAAATGATCTATTTGATAATGAAGCCAATTATTCTGACAAGTCATAAATGATCTGTAGCTTCTGCGTAAAGGCTTGAAACACCAAAAATGAGCAAGAATAAAGGAAAAAACCTAGAGGGTCATTCTAATATCCACTACTAAAATGATTTTCGTCTGCAAAAGTCAATGGATATAAAGAGTCAAAAAATTGAGAGAACGATTTACTGGGCCTACTTGCCCCGAGCATAACTTTCCAGATAACCTATATAGAGAGAAAACATTTCTAAGGGATTTTTCTTTAGGTCTCCCCTTTACACCAACTTCCTTACTCTACCTTCAAAAAAGCCCAAAGTCAACCTCAATAACCAACTAGCCTCCTACTAAACCAAGATGACTTATACAACAAATCCAATCCCTAATACACTGATACCACGCCGATACAAGCACTACTAAGTGGAAACTAAACTAAGACAAAGACAATCTAAGGCATGAGTCATTCGATCAACTCTAATATCCAAATCTAGGCTTCTTTCGACCTTCTAAACCTGCTATCTACTCCAAATCATGTAGAGAGTCATTCGAGTCCTTCCCGTGCAAACATATAACAGTAACCATGAAGAACTAGAGATGATCAACCAAAAATCTATAATTGAAAGCGTAACAATAAGCCCATAAGGTGCTTCCTAAATACACCAATGGTGATGGCCAATGTCTGCAATCTATGTCGAAGCTATAACTAGTTCTAATGATCCTCAAAACTGATAGTTAGGAGTTCAAAGAAAAAACGCACAAAACTGAATAATCCACGCTAGAATATCCCACCAACTGAGGATGAAGTTATGCTAATCCAACCTGAGCACACTTATTTTGCTAAGCAGACAATCCAAAATTTTGTCACAAACTAAGAACCATGGACTAAAGCAAAAGAAACTATCATCAAGTGTGAACAGGCTATCATCTAAACATTAATCAACTACAATCCATCTAAACTGAAGAAGACCAAACAAGTAGCTACAGAGCAAGCTTAGCAAACCTATGAAATCCCAACTGAGTGAAATTAGAAATGGAGGCTACACCCATGCTTCACAACTCATAGTTGAAATCTCAACACTGAAGATAAAGTACTCGTTATCAATTATCCCAAGCAATCATGTAGAAGAGTAAGCATCTAAACGCAAAAATCTATTATAACCCTCAAGCCGCCATCAAAAAGAGTCAAGATCTCAAAAATTGAGCTACGAAGTCTAGGCTAAGGCCAAACACCCAAATCATTCTCACAATTAAAAATTAGGAATATCCTTACTGGTTTTCGCTAGAGCAAAAATCAAAACAAAATATAGCTGAAGGACAAAATCACAATGGAGAAAAGCCCTCGGTTGAAAACCAAACCAATTAAATCCATATCTTTTCAAGGACATGATGCACCAAGGTAAATCAAATAACTCACCAAGGCTACAAGCAGTACTAGTGATAACAAAAACTCCAGCAACATGAAGGAAGCAACCTTAACTGAAAACTTGTCAATCCAATGCTCCATCTAAGCAATGAATACCTATAGGTACATTTCACTAAGGATAAGCACTCTATACAGTCACTTCAGGCCAAATAAATACCAAAATAAGGATTTCTTAAATCCAATCATGTAAAACAACCTTAACCTAATTAAACCATGAATCACATAGTAGAAGAGTAGAGTTCAAATATCAACATCAAGGAAAAAACAAGAAAATGAACTAGGCAAATCAAGATAACAAAGTCCTAATTGGCCAACTTAAGAAGTGGCCATTGAAAAAGGTAACCCATTCCCATCACCCTTTACACAATTATACCAAGAACCATACCACAGAGATAATGGAGCACCCAAATACACACCAATATCAAGATCAAAGATTTCATCAGAAAATGAACCTAACAACTAGAAAGGCAAGCTGTAGATATTCTAACATCAATATCAATACTCTTATTGGTTGATGAACTAGACATCTCAAATTAACAAGCCTCAAATTTGGCAACCTCAGAAGCGAGCTATAAAGAAGGAAAGCAAATGTTAAAATATTTGCAAACCCGAATATAATTCCTAGAATCTCAACTAAAAATTTGGAAATAAAGCCAAATTGCCATCTTTAGATCAATAACAAAACCATTGAAAGCTAACTTACCTTCACTTTTATATCCCATTCAACAACTAATCTAACCTCACCCATAAAAAAAATAACCAACCTAGCCTCTCTAAAAGTGAGAAAACCATCCATCCGAGCTAGCCACCTAGGCCAACAAATAAGAATTGCGAAGAAGGGAATTCTAACTAGTTAATTCTAGTCTAGTCATCTATCAAGTAATAATCAATCAACATTAAAATAATGACTATAATAAAAATTATAATAGCGACACAAATATATGGTGTAGGTGGTACAAAAAATAAAATCAATAATTAGTGCCACTATTAGGCTATAAGAAGGCCAATATGCAATAATAAATGGGACTCAACCCAAATGCTACACCCCTAGGGAAATATCAACACTAATACTCTCTATCCACTACTAAAAGAAACCATTTATAGTGGTATTCACATAATCATGAGCTCTACACTAAGGCATACAACAACTAATATTAACCTACCAAGGCACATAATCATCAATGGGTATAAAAACCCTAATTCAGTTAAATAAAAAGGTAAAGTAGAGAATAAAAGGGGGAAACTATCACAGTGGAAATCCAAATTCATATGCTAGCTATGCCCCAAAAAGTATGAATCTTAGCAGGTCAAAACTCAGGCTGAATGTTTGAACCATTAACTGAGGAACCAGGTGCACTACCTGTAACTGAAGGCATTACTTTTCTATCAGACTGATGTGGATTAGCTAAATTGATAATAATCCCATGCCAGGGACACTTCTATACCAATGAATGACCTGTCCACAGTCATGACAAACCCCTGAATCTTTAACTTAGCGAGAAATATTGGCCGACCCCAACTAGCTAACCAACATATGTTAAGGTCACTCCCAACTAAAATGACCATACTTCTCATAATCATAAAATACCTAAAGAGCTTCAGGATAGTTAGAATGATATTATAACCATCAATGAACAACAACCTCCCATCTAGGGCACTCCCTAAAGCTATACTCACTAATCCAGAATGGCTGCAATTACCTAAAGATCTATATCAAATACTCTGCAATGTCTAATGAAAACTCTGGATATCTAAATTTTGCCTGGATTTACCATAACTCTATGACCACCATGACTAACATGAGAACTGCAGGATATTATCTCTTGCTATAAGGTATTCATAAAAATTCTCTAAATCCCCAATGCTAAATTTTGAAAGGATGAAGCAGTCATAGCCTCTACTAGAGCCTGGGTTTTCCCTAAATCCTCTAGCTAATGCATATGATTTTTTGTATTAAACTCTAACTTCCTAGTCTGAAGCTGAGCTGAAGCTCTAGAAACTTATGCAAAAGTCTCATCTACCTCTATAGAAAATATTATGTCATCCATATAGAACAGAAAATAGTTAATGAATATGATAGAGGTTTATAAAGATGCGAACACATGCTAAAAAGACTGGATTTTTCTAAGAATACATAGTAGCCTCTAAAATATAGGATACAGACGTCTCTGCATCAATCTATAGAACTCTACCACATACTTAGCTCTTGTACAAATATATCGATAAACCTAGGCTCTAATATTGATTTTTCATGACCTATTTCTACATTCATGATGGCACCAACTATCACCCACCAGTAGGTAAGCCAACCCATAGTTCAAAAAGGCTAGTAATAAACTATCAACAATAATGAAGGAAATAGAAGAATAAATTCCATAAATGACATATATGTATAAATACAATTATAAAACCAAGTAAAATTAGTACAAGAGAATAGATTAGAGTATAGAATGAAATACAAGGTAAATATAAGTATATGCTATCTTTGAATACAATATAGAGATCAGTCCAATCCAAAAGAGAGAGATTAGCAATGCTCTAAATGCTAGGAGCTTACCTTAAATATCTAATCCGTAGCTTCTCCATATGATAAATGCAATAGTAGTGAGAACTCGTACTATGATCTGCAGACTACAAATATATAGTATTCGTACCAAACACATGGTACTCAATAGGAATTAGTCGACTGAGATCCAAAGATAATACAAGCATAAATGACATGTACAACAAGGATATAATCAATATAAAATCATCCAAGAAACTAATCATGATAGTAGTAATGGGCCCCAAGGATGAACTATTCTATCATAATAGTAATAGCGGTCTAAGGTAAAATACCATATATCACTAGTCAATATACAAGGGGAGAGTGAAACAAAGTTATATAATAGTATACAAGGCCAAGAATACATAAGACATAGATATACAAGGAAGAGAAGGATATATGATGATGCCATACATACATATATACAGACGTATACATACATACAAACATACATACATACATATATACATACATATACATACATACATACATACATACATATGTATATATATATATAAGGGTTAACGGAAGAAAGTGACCTAAGATAACCACCCTAACATATCAAGGCATCCTAATCTAGTAGGAAAACTAGAGATGGCATAATCAAGGTCCCCAACCCTTAGGTCTAACCATGAAACAAATATCCATAACTTAATTTACCATAAAAGGAAAGTGATTAGAATCATACCTACAACCTCAATGCCAATCCATAATTAGCCTTCCATGAACTAACCGTAAAATGAATAATGAAGTATCTGGCAAGTCCAAGCAAACAATACCTAACTAGTCACTAAATACTCAATAATAATAATTTATCCCTCTATACCCTATAAGGTTAATAAATATAAGCACGAAACAATATACTGGTGATATGTAAAACATTAAAATAATTCTATACAAAGTAAATCCATAGTACCATTTATGATTCAAGTGCTAAAATGTACCAAGTTTGTACCCTACCTAAAACTCTACAACTCACAAAGGTAAGACCTATAACAATCTTTCTTCTCTAACACAATGGCTCAAGCACGAAGGGGCATCTAAGAGATTTGAGAGTATTTATATACACCACTTGGTCTCAATCCAGGATTTCTAATCATCAACATCAGTATACTCTATCTAGTTCAAAGAGATGTTATGTAATAAGTTCAGAACTCAAACTATGACTAAAATAGTGTAAGTATGTAAATCTATTGCTAAAGATTATCTTTGGGACTAAATCTTTACAAAATATAGAAAAGGTTTGAATCTCTCTGGATTGAGGTAAATAGTAGTGGTAAAAGAGTGGATAAAACATGAACCAAAATCATTCAAGATCTATTTTCCAAAACATCAGCTTTATTTTTGAAAGCTCATAAATTAGTAAATAAGGTGGTATGATCCCTACTATAAATGAAACATATTTTAAAAGTGAAAAATGGGAATAGATCTCTTTTTATAAAATAGTAGTAAAATTACATTTTTTGTTGAAATCGTACCAATAAATGATCTTGAATGTACCAACAGTATGCATGTCATCAGCAGTATCCAAACAATAATACCATAAGCATCTTAGCATTCATAGACTAAAGTTATGTCCTTTATAAGAGTAGAATGCTCACCTGGTGCTAAACTAGTATTGTAACTATGACCTCAGGCCCAATAATATATAGATAACATAAAAGTAATGCTATAATCTAAGCAAATATGATCCAATTCACCAGGTCAAATAGTAAACCTTATACAAAAGAATACTTAGCATCCAACTATAATCAACATACTTATAATTTAGGGTGATTGGATTCTATAACCATACAAATATTTCTTTAGAAGGATCGATTCACCAATCTATCCCCAAATTCCTAAATTAGGCTAAGTCATGATAGTCTAGTCATAAACATGCCCAGTCATACACACCAAGCATGAAATCAACATTATACACCATCTCATGAAGAAAAATAGACCGAAGCTTACTACTATGTCAAACTATTAGTCTTTAATTATTGCTAAATATATTGTCTCAGTTCCATGCTCTCGAAATTCTGCCATACAATCAAATTAATACACTATACTTAAAAGGGAGAAAAGTGAGACCCATATTTCTATATAAAAAGTTAGATCAAAATTTAGGTTAAAAATGATTTAGTGGGGCACATAAGAAAAATCTAGTATTGAATTCATCCTGAGGTCCCTCAAAAGGACACAAAATATGGGCTCAAAAGTTGAGCACAAATAGGACACAAGTTGGGGTCCTAATCAGCCCCTAAAGTACAAAAAATTAAAGATCTAGTTTCTCAGAATTTACAATGAAAAATGATGGAATTTGATGGGGAAAATAATTAAAAATGACCAAGGAGTATTGATCTAACTTACCTTATCTTCAATTGGTGATTCCCCACACTTCCCTGCTCCAAGCTATCAAAAATAGAGGAAAATGGTTAAGAAAATGAGTGGAAAATTAGGAAAATAAAGGGAGAGTTAACACCCCAAGTGTGGCTAAAGAGGTCATATGGTAGCCTAAGAAACTTCCACTAATACGACTCTTTGACCACTAACTTAGCCAAACAAGAAAAGACATGGATTACTAATATAGTCTCACGACGTCTAAAGCATTGTCCACTTAAGAGGACATTGACCTCTAAAGAAAACCTCAACCAAATCGCTAAGACTGCTAATGCGGCTCAAGGTCGCTAGAGCGATTGCTGCTGAAGCCATTTTTTATCTGCTAAACTAGTCAAACCAGATATCAGGTACCAAATTTTTGAATAAGTTCCAAATAATCTCTAATCGGGTGCTCGGGATTCATTTGAAAATCCATACTTGCAAATATCAATGCTACCATACCAAATTTTATTTTTTAAACTCATAGGAACCATCAAAACATTAATTCGAGATTGTTTTAACTAAATTAGGGGCCACACCTATAGTTTAATATTTCATATAACCCACCTAATACCCCAAAACACGTCCATAAGCCTTAGGACCTGAACAAATGGTTTCTCTAGCCTAAAATTAACATATCAGAGATGATGGCATTATTGAAATTCTCATACAAGGTAGTTTACTAGGATTTTTGGCCTGTGAATAATTACTTAATAGTGATAGCTCCATTATAGGGACACGAGATTAAAACCCAAATGAACTATTCTACAGTTGAGGTGATAGTTCTAGTAAGTCATAAAAGACCTGTAGCCATTACGGGATGGCTCAAAATGCTGAAAATGCACAAGAATTAAGGAAATAAACCTAGAGGGTTGTTATAGATGTCTACTGAGTACCACGTGTTTGGTACTCATACTGCTCTTCTATAGCCTGCAGATCCTAGTATTAGTCTTTGCCATTGATATGTGCATCGTGCAGAACATCAACAGATCTAAGATTTTGGGTGAGCTCCTGCAGTTCAGTATTATTTTTTATCTCCCTCTTATTGTTACACTATTATTTATTTTCACATTTAAGAGATGGTATATATATATATATATTTATTATGTATCTACTTGTATTCTTATTGTATTAGAAGCTGTTACACTAACTTCACTAGGTTTGGGGGATATATTTTGTTTCTTATTATCTTCTTTCTCCTATTATTACTCTTGATTTTCATTTTCCCTTTTTAGTTCATTACTAGTTATTTCGGACTACGGGTTTGATTACCTATTGATGGATTATGGTAGGTACCATCATGGCTTGAAAAATTAGATTGTGACAGCAGGTAGCATTAACACATCAACAGGTGCTAATAAGCATCACATGCATGCTGACAAACTCAATAATTTAAGTAAGCAAACAAATAAGTTCAAAAGATAAAATAATAGAACTCATAATGAAGGATATCATTTAGCTAAACACATCATATATCATTAAATAATTACAAACCTTAAGTTTACTTTTACATACTTATACATTGAGTTATTTCCATCAATAACTCTTCATCGTGGATAATCATCATAAGGCACCCAATGCATATGTATGAGTGCATGTATTCAAGATGTGTGCGGTATCTCTTCTCCTTCTAAACCTTATTTCAACATCATATTATCCCACCGTGATACCTGATCTATTATAACAACATATCATATTCATAAATACATAATAACTGATCCATTGTCACAAAATATCATATTCATAACGGCATGGTACTTAACCCATTACCTCAGCATATCATCATAATGCAACTGAAATATAATACATAGTTATTAAATCATATGTCATGCTAGAAGGAAATCCTAGATGTCAAGTTCATAAACAAATACAAAGTTGAGTTAGTCTAAGTGCTAAAAGAAAACCATAGCCTACTTTAATTCCTTGCATAAAGTCACCATTAATACATACTTTTGCCTTTTTGTTCCCATTCACTTTGGTCTTGATCTATACACCAAGAAGAACATACACCCATTTTAATAACCCATTCTCTTTTAATCATTAGGGATCATATCCATTGATTTTAACCATTAATTTATCCCATTTTATCATCCTAGGATTTTCCTATCATTTAAAATTCATGAACCCTACTTGAATTGGCATGAATAATCATAATTCTAGTCCCATTAGTATTTTATAACACCCTAGGATCACCTCCTACTAAATTTATTGCACCGACTCCTGCAATTACAAACAACATTAGTACTATATTTTGTTCAACTATTGAATTTGGAAAATAGGCAAATTCTAGACTGGCACTGAATTCTCAAAGATTAAGCAAAGAAAGTTTGGGTGCAAATTTTACTTTCTAGTTTTTCGTAATGACAGTCTGGGTTGTTACATTAGATACCAATTTACCATTCATTCATACTTGAGAAATAACTGGACTAAAACATAAAAACTAAAATAGAATATACCTGGGTCAATGAACAAATGCAAATAAAACTTTTGCATGTCTGCTTCTGTCTTTTATGTAGCCTTTTCTATGGAACTATTCCTTCACTTAACTTTCTCACATCTTTATCTAGAAAAGAAATTGGTTCTTCTTCATAGGATAATTCCTTATCCAAAAATTCTGGGTCCCAACGAATAATGTAGTCATTATCTTTGTGGTTTTTCTTTAACATTGACACATAGAACATGGGGTAAACCCTAGACATACTGGGGGTAAGGCCAACCTATATGATACCGACCCCACATTATTTAAATCCCCAAAGGGTCCTATGTTCCTTAGGCTGAACTTACCCTTCTTGTTAAAATGCATCATACCCTTCATGGGAGATACCTTTAGAGCACTTTCTCCCTCTTCTCAAACTTCATGTCCCTTACCTTTTTTGGCATATTCGTTTCTCCCTCTTCTCAAACTTTATGTCCCTTACCTTTTTTGGCATATTCCTTTTATTGGCTTTGAGACACTCTGAACTTCTCTTGTATGAATCTAACTTTTTTGATAGAGTCATTGAGCATGTCTGTGCCCCCCAAGGTCTCACCCCAAACACATCAAACCACCCGACTGGGTACCTATATTATCTACCACATAAGGCCTAAAATGGATCCATGTCAATACTGGAGTGTAGTTATTATCATAAGCAAATTTGCATGGCCTTAATTACTAAATCATGATGGAACCTATTTTGATCCACTTAGATAGGAGAACCCCTTACTGTCTATTTAACAAATCAAGCACAATTCTTTGATAAAATAATGAAACCAACTTTATTATAGAAAACCCTTTCAAATATTATAGATCTATGACAACTATAAGATCTTTTCTAACTAGGTTTAAGAGCTACTAAAGGAAAAAATAAAATAACACACAATTTCCAAGATGAGAGAGAGGAGTGACAGCTCCTGTAAAATCACTACCGCTATAGTCGAAACCAATATTGATTACTACAAAAGACCATACCTCAAAAAGGGTATAGCAAGAGTAGCATCAGTACAAACCACACATACTGGTAAGCCTCATCGATTGACTTGAATTGGATTACACAAATATATATTAATATTTAAAAGAAAACATGCAGTCCTTTAGGGTTATTACTCAACCCCCAAACATTACCTTCCACCTCTTTATTTACTTCCAATTATGAATTTTTGAACCCCACTCATTCTTTTCCAACTCTACCACCTTGGACCACTAAGTTTGACCTTACACTAAGTGTTAATATAACCTATAAAAGGCAGCCAAAACAAGGAAAATACCTAGAACCATGTCAGGAACCTAATAAGTTACATATCATACATGGAGGAAGCCTATTCGGACATGTGACCTATCCACTAGGATTCTCTCTCCCCCGAAACATGTGATCGGATTTATCCATAACTTAGGCCCATCCCTTTTCCTATTCCATTGACATTGAAATCAATAATCTAATTTAAACTCATTGTTTATTTCCTCACCCGAGGTAATATAAAAATTAAGGCTACCATATGAATTACATTCCAAATTTTAAGTATCCAATGCATAACTAAACTATGGTACCATAAGTTAATACTGGCTCAAACAACACACACTTAGCACAATAAGTATCAAATAAGCTATTAGAATCACAATCAATAAGTCGGCATATTATTACCAAGTCAAATTTAGTAAATCTAAGTCTGAAAGAGTCCATAGACGATAAGTCAACCATGACTAAATTAACAACCCTAACTCTAATAATATCCAAGTCAAAAAACCATGAATCTGCTAATAGACAAGTCAAAAAACAATGACTCTACTAGCAAGAATTATAATTCCATCAAATATATAAATATATATTCCTAATTAACTCATGGAAGTTTCAATCTCACTTGACCTTGTACATACACACTATGGGTGATGTATACATCTACTAGGCGTGACCTATAGGGGATAAATTCCATCAATGTACTATAATCCTAGACATATGTGTCTGCCAACCTCGTTTCACTAACAAATTGTGAGAACGTTCCAAATACCAAAATATTTAAAATTTAGCAATGTGATAGGTAAAATCATGGAAAATGTAAATATACTTGCATTGACCACCCCAAACAACATTTACTATAAGACACACTACAAAGTAGTTAACATGCACATATAGCAGAAATTGGATTAATTTATAATACCATCACCTACACTATTATTTAGAGCCTTAATCATGTAGCCTTACAATTTTGGTCACATGAATCTTGACCAATGTGGCCATATTATATCAACTCTTACTGGAATGAAATGAGCCGACTTTATTAAATGGTCAACAATGACCCATATAGAGTCACACTTCTTCATTGTCTTTGAAAGGCCAATGTTACAACTCAATACCACTAGCTAGTTATAACACGATTGTTATAATCACAAGTGACTCCATTCTAAGCCATGGCCTGGCAAAAAACTAAGAAATATAGGTAATAACTAATAAACCAACATCTAGCAGAAGCTAAACTAAATAAAATATTGAATATTTAAAGGAAATCAAATCTTTATTGAACAAGTATGATATCAAAAGTTGAACAACTAACTATAAGTTTAAAAAAGCCTCAACTAGATGAGTTGCTGGGATATGACCCCAACTATCTCCAACTATCTAAAATTTGAGAATGATAAAGATAAAATAAAATTAAAAACTTACTATGGTCCTTGCATGATGAGGACTCACAAAAAATTCTACATCTGATATTATAACACCCTGTATTTTGGGCTAGTCTTTGAACTATCGTTCCTATGTGTATAAGTTATAATACAAATGATTTCCATGTAAATATAAGTTTCATGATCTTTATCCTCATGTTTGATGTGCTTTTAAGGTGAAAAACAATCAAAAGAATCACTTAGAACAAAGTGGAGCTTAAAACCTTTGATTCGTCCAATGTTTGGTAATTGATTCTACAAGGGTCTACATTGAATGTGTATAAATTTTATATATGTAAAATCTTTCAGATCATTACCTACCAAATTTTAAAATTGAATTATCTTTGAAATGATACCAATTTCTCCCTAATCCGATACCCGAGTGAAAAGTTATGGCATTTTCTATGTGAGGCAGTAAACTGATGTGATTGTGACGCAATGCAATGACCAATACAATGAAAATATGTTTCACACATTGTTTTAATTCCAAAATGTTCTAGGGGAAATTTGAACACATCCGTCACCAAAATCCATCTAAATATTTAATTTCATTCCCCAAAAACATTAAATACATTATTATTCATCTTTTTTTCCCCAAGAAAACCCTATCCCTCTTAAGAACACCAAGTATCATCAAATATTCTTCAATAAAATCAAGAAATTAAGGTTCCAAATCCATGAATTTCAAGAACATTCCCAAGACTTCCAAGTCAAGCCTTCAATTTTAAAGTCAAGCTTTCAACATCAAATTCATGATTTGTTCAAGAATCCATCTAATTAAGAAATGTGGGAGTTCATCCATGGGTCTCCTTTCACCCATGGAGCCGTAAAACCCCCCTTTCAATTAAACAATGAAATTTTATTCTTGTTATGGAGTTTTGTATGTTCAAGAAAGTTTTAGTTTCATGATTTCATACTGTTTTAAATTCAATTCATTCCATGTGTGATTTCACGCAAGCGGTTGAATTTCCCATGCCAAGAATTTAAATTTCCCCATGCTTTATTCAAGAGAATTCCATGATAGATCCTAAATTCATGATTTTTAGCAACCTCCCCATGCTTCAAATTCATGCTTTCCATATATTTGATGAAATTCCCATATCATGTTCAACCAATTTAAAGATAAATCTTCAAGTTATAAATTTTGCAACGTAACTCTATTGTTCCCTCACATTTAAGACCTTCTGATTTTCAAGCTATGATCTTTACATGTTGTGATAAAATGCCCATGTTCTACTTCAAATGAATTTTATGTAAATTCCCCAATTCACAATTTTAGCTATGTAATCATACTATGATCCCATGTTTAAGATATTCCCACGTTCAAGTTCATGATCTCCGTGTGTTTGATGAATTTCCCTATTTTGAATTATAAATCTCCATGTCTTTAATGAATTGCCCAAGTGATGGGTTTCTTTTAATAATGATTTCTCATTATGGTTTTGAAGATTTAGTATATCCTATTATTATTTTTATCGAGTCCTTAGGGTTATGAATATTCAAAATTTAGTTGTTTACCTAGTTTTTAGTATCTACAGAATGATTTCAATTATTCCATGAGCAATATTATCCAGCTAGTAATATGGTTAGTTGTGAGTCAAATTAATCTTAGCTCAGTCTAGTTTTAGTTCCAGTATCAATTTCCATATGAATAGTTACCTCAAAATCCGTATGCTCTGTTATTTTTAGAATACCATTACCCGAGCTTATCAGTTATTAGTTATCAGTTAATGTACCAATTAGTAAATTCGAGTCAGTCTAGTTGGTCGTAGGATTCAGCACCGAGCCAACCCAAGGATGGGGGCATTCCTGCCAGCATAGGGTTTGACCCTTAGTAGCAATTTCTTAGCTATAGACCTACGTATCTAGTGTAGGTTTTAGATATTTTTCTACTAGTTTAGGGTTGGCATATATCTTGTGAGTTTCTTGCTAGTATAGGGTTACTGTTTATTCCTTTGGGACATTATTTTAGTGGATACACACAACCAATGTTAGCAACCGAGGCACAGTACTAACACCTTTCTAATCGGGGTTACAGGTTGAATCCCAATAAGCTTATTTGGGGTATGTCGATTAGATGATACCTCCCACAATCTCATTTTAGGATTCAATTTCAGAGTTCACTTTCAGGTTTACTTAACTAAGTGTAGAGACTTTTAGACACTCAGTTTTATAACTTTTAGTTTCTTAGATTTTAGATTATCTCAGTACTATAATAGATATACACTTAGTCTTACAATCTTAGATAATACAATTTTCATGCATTCCCACTCAATTATCTCATATTGTTTCATTATTTCTTATCTTATAAGCTCAGTAACCCATAGTTTTAGCCTAGTTATTCAGACTAATTATAGTTCAGTATTACGTGATCAATATTCACTCTTCAACTATTTAGTGTTAGAATATCAGCAGTCCATATTCATATATTAGCTACGCAATACATAGGTACTAGTTTCCTTATTTGCTTAGAGTTCAATCATTCTATAACCCAGACATCAGTTATTAAGTTAATCAAATCAGCTTAGTACAAGTATGTTTGGTCTCGATGTTCATGTATCCATGCTTTATCGTATCCCAACTTTAGTTCTTCTTAATCTGCAAAAGTAAATATTTTAAGAAATTAATTGTAGTAATTCACCAACTTACTAGATTATATTTGTTGCTTGTGATATTAAGATAATTTAGATTTTAGTTTATTCCAGCCTATTGGTGAGTCTACTTACACTTAGCATGCATGTTTTAAGATTACGTATGAAATTAGTTTTACTCATTGCATTCACCCTTACATACTCAGTACATTCCAGAAGTATTAATCCTTATATACGTCTGTGTGGCAACATTATTTCATAATATAGGTACCATTTGTAGCCCTCACACATGACCAGTCAGTTATAGTTTCTAGCCAATAGGGGATGAGTTCTTTTGTTTTGGGGACTCGAGATAGTTTTAGTTCATTTACAGTTCATTTGTTTTCATATGTATTAATTATTAGTCGTTGGAGGTATGTCCTAGCTATCTATAATCAGTATTGTAGAGGCTTTATAGATGTCAGTTAGAGTCATTCATATAACTTTAGTTCTTACTCAGTTAGAGTCATTCATATAACTTTAGTTCTTACTTAAGTTTTATCAGATTGTAAACTTTATCAGTAATGTATTTATTCATATTATATATTAATTATGTCTCCGAACACTAAAATTAGTTATTTTATACATATTATACCAGTCGGTCAACAATATGCCAGCTCATATATTAGCTTGGTATCACTTGTTAATCCAAGCATCGTGTGGCATCCAGGGTGTATAACCGGGGTGTTACAAACTTGGTATCAGAGCACAGAGTTCAATTTTTTGAGGGTGTCTATGTAGCCGTGTCTACTAGAGTCTTGTTGAATGTACAAAGATGTTTTTACTTTTCTTTAAAAGGCTACAGTACATTTAGGAAATATTTCCCTTCTTTCATGTCTCCGATCATGCTATAGAAAGGTTCTCTAAGAAACTTACTAGATTCTCATCTTTCTCTATTCATGCCATCTCTACCTTATTTTTTAGGTAACAAAAATAATCAAGCTCAAATTTCTACATATAGAGTTTTCTCAAATAGTCCTCATAGACTGTTATGGGATTGTACACAAGCTCAAAATAACCCATTAGTTCCTTTATGTTTTGAACTTTGAAATTATTCATTCTTATTCATGAAAATTTTGCATTGAGCCTAAGTTAGATGTGCTCTCAGATCCCTTCTAAGAATCCCTTGATAACATATGATCTAGAGGTAGAATCATAAACTAAGAAATTTAGCAGTAGTGGAGTTGGGATAGCGTTATCCGCAGTAGTGGAGTTGGGATAGTGTTATCTGGATTAAGTATGTTATGTTTCCATAGGGCTAGTTGTATGAAGGTAAACCAGTAGGCTTGAAACAATGTATATGAGAATTTAAGCTTATTGATTCAACATTATATATTGTTGATGGCAGTTGTTCATGTGTGATGGTAGTTGTCATGGTTTAGATATGATATTAGTAGGCTATAAATGTAGTTAATATGGTTCATTGAAGGTTTAGGGATATCTATGTTAAGTGTTAGAATCTATGTTTGAATCATTAGAAATTAAGCTAATAAAAAAAGGGAGTTGAAACTCTATATGCTGTGAACTTAGAGTAAAGTTATTGTAGTTCAGTTTAGAGTTATTAAAGAGGTGCACAAACTTATGATGATAGTAGTAGTGCCAATATATGTTGAAAAGTAGTAAGGGAGGATAATTCCAAACCTATTTTTATCTTAGTGAATAGTTTTTCAGTAATCACGACATCTACTCATGCCTTATGTGTCATCCCTATGATTACAGCTCATGTTCATACGCTTTATAGAAATATCATGTACACTTATAGTTCCTAGTATAAGGAGTTCCAGTTCACTCAGTAACTACGAATCATATTCCATGACATTATGAACTCCAAACTCAGGTCATGCAGCTTATGACTCATGTACTCATGCTTTATAGAATGTTTAGTTTATGCTAATCATGTTACACTCATAATGATTAGGGAAATTTAGATTATTTCATGTATGTCCTCAATTTAAACCTCTTTGATAAATCAATTATGTTGATACTCTATTCCTCAGTCCTCAGTTAAGTTTCAAGGTTATACGTAGTATCGCTTTGAGTTTCAGGTCCATATGTTCTAACCATTTAGTGACCTCCTCTTCTGTCATAACTTATAAAATTATATGTGCGTTTTCTTGGTCTAGTACATGAAAGTTTTAAGGATAGAGGTTTATATAATATGATTAAAATGCTTCTCTGGTTTTTTGACTATAAGTTGATGCGTGGTTATGAAGATAGGCTTCAATGTCATGTTGGTGTTCAAGTGGAATGTATAGTTGAGTATAAGCTTTTAGTATAAGTTAGTTCGTATTGCCAACATTTTAGTTTAGCAGTCAGACAGAAAAGTTCCTATGGTTTTCCATCTTTCCTATTCATGAGGTAATCCACATTCATGAAAATTTTGAATTCAGCTAAGTTCATGCATATGTATCAGTTTCAGATTCCAGATATTTAGTCATGATTCAATCCGTAAGTCATCATCTCAGTCTTTCCTTAGTATTTAAACAAAGTAAGTACTATTCGGGGGACGAAGTATCCCAAGGGGGAGATGTAATTTAATACCCTGAGTATTCATGTCCTAAGCCTTTCATTTTTTTTTAATAAAGTAGGATCTAGCTTGAAGTAATGGTTACTCATCAGTTGACTCTCTCATTTCTATCTAATCCTTATAACCATTCTTATGTCATTGCTTGTATTCAAGAAATCAGTCCTATTCATGATATTCTGTTTATGTATCATGATTTAGAATTAGTATGAAATCATGTTCCAAGTCATGCATGTTTAGAATATGATCTCAGTTACCTTCGTACAGTACTCTCAATCTAACTAGTCTCATTCGAGGATAAATGTTCCCAAGGAGGAGATAATGTAACACCTAGTATTGTCGGGCTAGTCTTTAAACCATCGTTCCTATGTTTATAAGTTACAATCAAAATAATATCCATGTGAATATAAGTTTTTTGATCTTTAGCCTGGTGTTTCATGTGCTTTAGAGGTGAGAAATATTCGTAAGAATCGCTTAGAACAAAGTTGCGCTTAGAGAATTTAATTTGTCGAAAGTTTGGTATTCGATTCTACAAGGGTCTAGTTTGAACATGTATAACTTTTTATATACAAAGAATTTTACAGCTCAAGACACACCAAATTGTTGATAATTGAATTAGCTTTCCATTGATACCAATTTTTCCTTAATCCAATACCTGATTTAAAAGTTATTGCATTTTCCATGTGAGGCATTAAATCGATGCAATTATGATGTGATGCGATGGCTAACATGATATCGAGCTATTTTATATGTTGTTTCAGTTTAAAAAGGGCCTATGGGAACTTCAATTCACTTTCCCTTACACAAATCCGTCCATAAGACTTAATTTCATCCCCCAAAAGCATTAGATACATTATTATTCAACTTTTTCTCTTCAATAAAACCCTAGCTCCCTCAAGAACACCAAGAACTTCATCAAATTTTATTCAAGACAATCAAGAAATTATGGTTCCTAGTCCAAGAATTTGAAAACAAAGCTTTCAAGAACATTCAAGGCTTCCAAATCAAGCTTTCAATTTCAAAATCAAGATTTCTACATCAAATTCATGATTTGTTCAAGAATCCATCTAATTAAGGTATGTGGGAGTTCATCCATGGGACTCCTTTCACCCATGGATCCCAAAAACCCCTTTTTAATTAAACAATGAAATTTATTCTTATTATAGAGTTTTGTATGTTCAAGAAAGATTTAGTTTCATGATCTCATAGTTTTTTAATTTAATTCAATCCATGTGTGATTCCATACAAGATTTTGAATTCTCGATGCCATGAATTTAAGTTTCCCCATGTTTTATACAAGTGAATTCCATGATAAACCCTAAATTCATGATTTTTCGCAACATCTCCATGTTTGAAATTTATGCTTTCCACATGTTTAATGAAATTCCCATATCATGTTCAACCTATTTCAAGACGAATCCCCAAGTTGTAAATTTTTCTATGTGAATCTATTGGTCACTCACGTTTAAGACCTTTTTATGTTCAATCTATGATCTTTACATATTGTGATGAAATGCCCATGTCCTACTTCAATCGAATTTCAAGTAAATTCCCTAATTAATGATTTTAGTTATGTAATCTTGCTATGCTCCCATGTTTAAAATATTCCCATGTTCAAAATCATGATCCCCATATGTTTGATGAATTGCCCTATGTTGAAGTATTAATATCCATATGTTTGATGAAATGGCCTATGTTGAAGTATTAATATCCATATGTTTGATGAAATGCCTGAGAAATGGGTTTATTTGAATAATGCTTTCTTATTAAGATTTTGAAGCTTTAATATGTCCTATTGTTATTGTTATCGAGTCGTGGGGGTTAGGAATACCCTAAATTTAGTTTTTTACCTAGTTTTCAGTATCTACAGAATGATTTTAGTTATTCCATGAGCAATATCATCCAGTCAGTAATATGGTTAGTTGTAAGTCAAATTAAACATAGCTCAGTCCAATTTCAGTTCCAGTATGAATTTACATATGAATAGTTACCTTAGAATCCATATGCTCTATTATTTTTAGAATACCATGACCTGAGATTATCTATTGTTAGTTATCAGTGCAAGTACTAGTAAGTAAATCTGAGTCAGTCCAATTGGGAGTAGGATTCAGAATCGAACGAATCCAAGGATGGGGGCATTCCTGCTAGCATAGGGTTTGACCTTTAGTATCAATCCTTGAGTTATAGAACTACATAGCCAACATAGGTTTGAGATGCCTTCCTGTAAGTTTAGGGTTGACATATATCTCATGAGTTTCCTGCCAATATAGGGTTACTTATTAGTCCTTTGAGACTTTATTTTAGTGGATCCACACAACCAATATTAGTACCCAAGGCACAGTACTGACACCCTTCCAACTGGTGTTACAGGTTGTAACCCAATTAGCTTATTTATGACATGTCGGTTAGATGATGCCTCCCACAGTCTCAGTTCAGTATTTAGTTTCAGAGTTCAGTTTCAGGTTTGCTTGACTAAGTGTAGAGACTTTTAGATACTTAATTTTATAGCTTTCAATTTTCTAGATTATAGATTATATTAGTACCATAATAGATATACACATAGTCCTGCATTCTCAAATAATACAATTTTCATGCATTTCCACTCAATTATCTCATGTTGTTTCATTAGTCCTTATCTCATATGCTCAGTATCAAATAGTTTCAGCCCGACTATTTAGATTAACTATAGTTCAGTATTACGTGATCAGTATTTAGTCATCAGCAATTTAGTATTCGAATATCAGCAGTCCATATTCATATATTAGCTACTCAGTACATAGGTACTAGTTACCCCCATTACTTAGAGTTCAATCTTTCCATAACCCAGACATCAGTTTTTCAGTTAATTTGATAAGCTCAGTACATGCATGTTTTGTCTCGCACATTCATGTATCCATGATTTATTGTATCCCAACTTTAGTTCTTCTTATTCTGCAAAAGTAAATATTGTAAGAAACTAAGTCTAGTGATTCACCAGCTTACCAGATTATGTTTGTTGCTCATGATTTTAAGATAATTTGGCTTTAAGTTTATTCCCGCCTATTGGTGAGTCTATTTACACTTAGCATGAATATTTTAAGATTACGTATGAAATCAGTTTTACTTATTGCATTCACCCCTTCATACTCAGGACATTCTAGAAGTACTGATCCACATATACGTCTTTGTGGCTACATTATTTCACAATGAAGATACGATTTGTATCCCCACATCATGATCAATGAGTTACAGTTTCTAACCAGCAGGTGATGAGTTCTCTTATTTTGGGAGCTCCAGACAGTTTTAGTTCATGTATATTTTATTAATTTTCCTATGTATTGATTAGTAGTAGTTTGAGGCATGTCCTAACTATCTATAGTCAATATAGTAGAGGCTTCATAGATGTCAGTCAACGTCAGTCATGTAGTTTGAGTTCTCACTTCGGTTTTATCATATTGTAAACTTTATCAGTAATGTATTTCTTCATACTATGCCTTGATTATGTTTTTGCACAGTAAACTCAGTTATTTTATACATATTATAACAGTCGCTCAATAGTATGCCAGCTCATGGGTTAGCTTGGGATCACTTGTCATTCCAAACATCGTGTGGCATCCAAGATGTACACTCGGCGCATTACAGATATAGGATGAGATCATACTATGTGTGATCCAAGTGTTGAGTGTCAAGACCTATATTATATGACAATACAACACAAAATAAATATATGATTAGTACTATAAATGTACTGAATATACGAGATAGAAAAGTAACTGATTTGAACTGAATATGGTGCATGTAACATGATAAATAAAGCAAAAGCATGACATGAAGATATGTTGTAAAATGTACTAAATAACTTAATAAAAGTGAAACACCCTAGATTTTTGGTCCTTGAATGTTTCTAAAATTTTATCCTCTCTATCCTAACTACGAATCCACAAATCAGTCACAGAGAGTCATGATGAGTCATAAGGACTCAAATTGTAGATTAAATAGTACATGTGGCTAGGTTTTCTATTCCAAGTATAAGTGGATCCCAATGGTTCATATGGATTCACTATGAGTCATGATTTCCTAATCGTAGTTAAACCAGTGTTCCAAGTGATGTTGTCCTGGTGACAACTAAAACCCAATGAGTTGTAGGGTCCCATAACGAGTCTTATGGTATAAGTCGTAGGGTAAAAAATAGGTATTCCTAAGGACACTGTATTGTCTATGACTCATGGTGACATGTCATAATGTATTATTATAAGTCGTAGACTGACTCGTGGTCACTGGCAATAATTTATCTTCTTTTAAGTTTAGGGAACTTTAGACATTTCCCTCTTTACCACACAGACCCCACTTACATAGAGAACTTTTGAGGTATTATTTAGACACTTTAACAAATCAAAAACCCTCTTTACTCTCTCAAATTCCTTTACGCAAAGTAAGTTAGGGCTTTCTCAAGTTTGAGCATCTAGGGGTCAATTCAAGATTTCTTTTCCATAAATGAGAATGTTTTGGGCATGTTACTCTTACCCCATTACTATTTTGTAAAAATATGTGTTTTAAATTGTTATTCATTTGGTTTTGATGTTTCTTTTGGAACATTGATTGATGGTTTTGAATGTTTTCTTTTGAACAATATTTTCCCATAGTTTACATATTATTGTTCATGCTTTATTTATGGTTTCAAACTTGTAGGGTGAATGCGGATAGTGAATCAACTAGGGGATTGTGATTTTCCCTAATTTGTGAATTTACACAATTGAAGTTGTAAAAACTCAACCCTAATTGTGAAATTGGATTTGAATATGAAAAATAGGAACATTGAACTATTCTTGAACTATTGCATAGTGTGGAAAAAACTAATGCAGCATAATGATTTTAAATTGAACCAATAGGGTTGTGAATTTCCCTAAGTAATGATAATTGGTTTGGCATGTTGATATTACCTTGCAAGTGTAATTGGTATGATAATACAAACAGTGTTTTCCTAAATGTGTATGGTTCTATGAATAGAAATATGTGATAAATAATTTAATTGGGCTTTAATGTGGGTTGTGTAGTTGATTTGTGAAGTGGAGGTATCGTGGGAACAATACTGGAAAATGCGGTTGCCAATGCAGGTATCTAAATGATTGGCTGGTTCGAGTCTCTCTTATTATATTATATGATTCAAATGTTCGAGTCCCTCATATTATATTACTTGAGTAGGTTCTTCAGTTACCTTAGTATGTCAGGAGGTTTAAGTCCTCTATAGTGCATACGTATATCATCTGGTTCATGTGGCTACACGCCCTGTGGCCGTTCAAACTGGGGGAGAGATGGGCCAATACAGCCCTTGGGTTCCTTCTTATGTTATGATGGATGAGCTACACAATCTAGGATAAAGTTTTGAATTTTATGCTAAGCTTTCTTCCCTTTCCCAGCATATTATTTTTGTATGTATATGATGATGTTTAAATGGATTTAAATTGGCTTTATTTTATCCTCTATCCAAGATTTACATACTAGTGCTTAACCCACTAACCATTTTCGGACACAGTATCCCCATGCGATGTAGGCATTGAAGATACTTTTACTTTTTTTGCATAGTGTTAGGTGGATTGGCTCAGTTCATTGATCATTGATGGTGAAGTGGTGCGCTTCTATTCTTTGGAAGACTTTGATATTTCATCAATTTCCACTTATAAATTAGAATTGAGAGTTCACATTATAATTAACATTGTTATTATCATTGTGAAGGTCAGGGGTATATCCCAATACTTTATTGATTCCAGTTTTGTTAGAAGCCTTTGTGGATTACTGTAGACTTAGGTAGTGATTTTGGTTGATTGTTTTTACTGGCTACCAATTATAGGTTATAAAAACCATAAATTTCTAGAGATTATCTTATTATATGTTCATAATTTAGCCACTATTGGGCAGTGTGTGATATTTTGGTTAGGTACAGGGGTTGGCTCTAGTCCACGATGAACTTGAGATACACATCATGGCCAGGCCCTAGTTTGGCCGTGACAACAAGGTCATGAAAGAATCTAAAATTTGGATAGTAATTTGTGGATTATTTGTGTCACTAATAACTTATCTACCCCAATATAAGCTAACCAGGATCTTAGTTATAACCCTAACTGAAAGGGTATTCAGTTCCTTGCCAAAGGTACAAATGCTAACTGACGTGGATAACTAAACGGATATCCAAAAGGTTTAAGGTGTCAAGCCTGATCTGAAGGGTGACGGATTAGAACCTATGATGGTTCCTTAGTTCTAGGACTTAAAAACTTCTAGTCTTAGTCTAACTAGAAGATGAGACTTCATCCATGCATTTGCTCAATGCTAAGTACTGCTTCCAACTGAATGACACTAATCACTAAAATGCTTACTGATGGTAATAATATATTGGATGAAATAATGCACTATCTAAAAGCATTCTAAACATGTAATTAGGAAATATAGCATCCAAAATCATATGAATAGAATCCTAGGTCAACGGGTATTCAAACACATAATGCAACTACAAAATTCAATGACTCAAGTCCAATAATCAAATGATTTACAATGTAATTATGGTTTAGGATCATAAACAAGTAATAACTCTATAATTCATATTAAAATGAGAATTATAACTCAATGACAACAAAAGACTAAGCTATTAGTGAAATCACCACTACTATAAACCCTAAATTATGAAAGAGAGCTAAATTAGAGAGTTGGGTTAACTTTGGGACTCACTGGGAGAAAATGCACTCATTGATGAAATACCACATACATATAGATGAGAAACCTAAATTATTCCTTATAGTTTGATGCCTGAGGAAGATGAACTCAAACAGGCCTTGGGAAAAGGGAATCACCTCTTTTCTTTTCTTAACTAAGTGTCGAATCTAATTCTATGTAATGACAGATAAGGGTCTTATCAACCCCACTAATGAACCTATATATTCCCCAAAACAACTTACTTTTAATGTTAAAAGAGTGGGAAAAACTGATATGCCCCGTAAAATTTTATAAATGGAAACTACGGGAAGGGACATGTGAGATCTTTCCACGATAGTCCGAACAACCTACGTTTGTGGGTTGCAATCATGGCTGGGAGTTGTACTAGAAATATCTAAATATGATTATGCAAGACTTGGTATAACAGTGTGATCTACATATGGTTGTACCTAGGTTCATATGTTTGATGGTTTCATCAAAGTCATTTGTGGGACTCACAATCGTGTCGATGGATCGTGGTTTCAAAGAAATATCATGGTTCCCTTTCGTGGTATGATAATATACTTCGTCTTTTAGATTTTGAGGTTATAGCAATCAGGAGAGACTATTATAAAATCATAAAATGTAACCACGGTCGTGGGTTGTTTCATGGTAGCTCTCTACAAAGTAGTGCTTTACTGAAAAGGCTACATCTTCCTACTCCGATGTCGTATTAAGGCAAAACTTGATGTATTAGATAGATAATTCAAATATCTATTAATTGGTCAATCTAGTACTCAAATGTTCATATGATTTTATTAGTTATACTCATTTAAATCTCATCACTACTGTAGGGATTAAACGATGGGCGAGGTTTTGTCTTGGTTAAGTCTTAGGGGGTTCTTGTGGTCTTGGTGCATGGAAAAATATCCTGTCATACAATTAAAACTTAATGATTTTACCTACATGTATTTGAAGCATAATTCTATCCCAGGCTTTAATTTTTTAGGGTTTTACAATATCTCTCCTTGGAGTCATTCATCCCCACATAGAAACTGATTGAGCTAGAAGGTTAGGTAGAATGAGTTGCAATTCTGAAATTTTATGCACCACTTCTACTGAAATTATTAGAGCCTTTCCACACTATTTGTTGGTATAATTCCTACACTGAGCTTTTAATTGCTGATCACTGACATGGTGCTGGATCAATGACTAAAACATGGACTGACTTAGACTCATGGATGCATCCAATGGTATAAGAATATATGGGTGAGATGAAATAGAAAAACTTAATTATTCAAGGAGAAACTATTACCTAAATCTATAATTAAGTTTGATGGAAAAAGATGATGGTACTTGGTTATCACGTCCGCCTTTTCCTCTCAAGTTACTCTATCAACTGATTGATTTCACCAAAGAACCTTTACCAAAGTGACTTTTTTATTCCTCAACCTACAAACCTGATGGCCAAGGATTTTAATAGGAAACTCTATGTAAGAGAGACTATCTTTCACACCAGCCTTTTATAAGGGAACAGCCAATAAGGTATCACTAATGCACTTCTTGAGAAAGGATATATGTAAGACCAGATGCACTGCTGCTAAATTTGTTGATATATTTGACTCAGTGGATACTTTTAAAATATGACCTACAATCTGATAGCGACAAATAAAGTGGGGACTAAGCTTTACTTTCTTCCCAAACATTTTCCCCCATTTAGTAGGTGAGACTTTCAAGTAGACTAAATCACCAATGGTGAACTCAAGTTCCCTCCTTTTAAAATTTGTGTAGGACTTTTGATGAATTTGATCCATTCTCAATCCATCTCTAATCAGCTGAACTTTCTCTATAGCCTCATGGATAGAGTCTAGTTATATTAATGTAGCTTCATCAACTTTAAAATAAACAATAGGAGATCTACAACTCCTTCTATAAAGTGCCTCAAACGAGACCATCTAATAGATGTTGATAATTGTTATTATATGCAAACTCCATCAGAGTTAGATTATCATACCAACTATCCTTAAAATCAATTATGCATGATCTCAATATGTCCTCTAAGGTCTGAATAATCTTTCTGCCTGACCATCTGTCTGAGATTGAAAGGCTATATTGAGATAAACTTAGTACCTCTATCTAAAATAATAGTAAAAGGTACTCCATATAATCTCACCAACTACTTCAAATAGAGTTTGGCATAGTGCTTACTGGAATCTAAAGTGTTAATTAGTAGGAAATAAGTTGACTTGGCCATTATATCCACTACAAGCCAAATAGAATTATGCCATCAATGAGTATGAGGCAACCCTATATTGTAGTCCATATTCACTACCTCTCACTTTCAAGTAGTAATACTGATGTCCTAAAGCATGCCACAGGTTCTTTGGTGCTCAACCTTTTTCTTGCTGGCAATTTGGGCACTTAATAACAAATTTTGTGATATCCTTCGGCATACCATTCCACCAATACACTTCTCATAAATTAGGGAACATCTTAGTGTCTCCTGGGTAGACAGAATACAAAGAGCCATGAGCGTCTACTAGTAGCCAATGTCTCAATTCTTTTACATTTGGAACAGAAGGTCTGTCTTTAGTGCGAAGAACACAATCTACCGTTAGGAGAAAACCTCAACTTTCTAATTTTGGACAACTAGTTTCAATCTGAGCAAAATAAGATTACTATATTCGTTTTCCTTAACACTGACTACCAAAGAGAATTTCAAACCTTTCAGGACCAAAATACTACCTTTGATTGAGTTAACAAACCGAACTCCCAATCTGGCTATTCTATGAACCTCATGATATAGGTCTTTTTTCTAATCCTCTACATGAGCAACACTCTCCATAGATAATATTCTAAGAGCATATACCACCATATTGTCCTTACCTGGATGGTACAAAACACTTATATTATAGTCTTTAAACAACTCTAGCCATTTGCTTTGATGGAGATTTAAATCTATATGACTGAACATATACTGAAGGCACTTTTGAACGGTGAACACATCAATATAAAGCCTATAGTGGTAGTGCTTCCAAATTCATAAGACAAAAACCATTACTACTAACTCTAGATCATGAGTTAATTAATTCATCTCATGAGGATTGAGCTGTCTAGAGGAGTATGTTATAACTTTGCCATGCTTTATCCACACACGACAAAGTCTAACACTAGAAACATCATAATAAACCACTAAAAAATATGAGCCCTCGAGAAAGGTTAAAGCTAAAGTGGTAGTGAATCGAGCCTTCAACTCCTAAAAGCTCTTCTCGTAAGAATCAAATAGCTAAAATTTGACTTTCTTCTGAGTCAACCTAGATATAGGATAAGCAATAGAGGAAAATTCCTTAAAAACCATCTTTAGTAGTCAGCTAACCTAAGAAACTCCTGATATCTTCTATAGAGATGGGTCTAGGCCAGTTTCTTACTATTTTGATCTTTTGAAGATCAACTCTAGTACCTTCATCAAATTTTATATGACCGAGAAATGTTATTAATTTCAACCAGAACACATAATTGCTAAATTTGGCAAATATTAAGTGATCACTAAGAGTCTGCAAGACAATCCTCAAATTATATGTATGTTCATCGTCACCCCTTGAATAATTAATGATGTCATTTTTGAAGGCTATTAATAATATGTCAAGTACTACTTGAACACCTTGTTAATTAGGTTTATAAAAGTTCTAAGAGCATTCATTAGCACAAAAGACATAAAAACAAATTCAAAGTGGTCATACTATGTTTTGAAGGCTATAATTGGAAAGTCACATTCTCTGACATTGAGTCGATGCTAACTTGATCTGAGGTCTATCTTAGCGAACCAACTTGCACCTGGACTCGGTCAAAAAAGTCATCAATCCTAGGGATAGGATAATTATTTTTGATTGTGACCTTTTTCAACTGCCGGTAGTCGATGCACATTTAGATAGATCCATCTTTCTTACGTATGAAAAAAACCAAAACATCCCATAAAGAGACATTGAACTTGAGAAGAACTTTGTTTAGGAGGTCTTTCAATTGTTCCTTCAACTATTTAATGTTATATAAAGCTATTATACATGGAGGAATCAAAATAGGTTAGGTATTTAGAAGGCGATCAATTTCAAAGTCAATTTTCCTTTTGCGAGAAACTTTGACTAAGTTTTCTGGGAATACTCCTAGAAATTTATTTACTATTTGAACAAACCCAAGAGTTAGGGTTGAGAATTTTGAATCCTTAACCCAAAAAATATGATTGATACATATTTTAGAGATCAACTTTCTAGCCTTAAGGTAAGAGATAAAGCAACCCATAGGCGTTGAGGTACTAACTCTCTATTTTAGAATTGGTTTATTCAAACACTAGAATTGGACAAATTTCTTCCTACAATCAATAGTGGCATAGCAAGATTGTAGCCAACCCATTTATAGAATGAAATCTAAATCTTCCATGTCTAACTCTACAAGATTAATAGAGGGGTCTTTCTAGGAAACTGAAATTGGGAAATTTAAATATACCAGTTTGGCTATGACTTAGTCACTAACTTGAATAGAGATTGTGAAAAGTTTTGAGAGGATTTTGAGATTAACACCAAAGTCTACTGCTACTATAGAGTGTTATGAAGAAAAGTGTAGCTCCAGGATCAAATAATGAATAAACATAAATATGGAAAACCTACAACGTACCTATGACTACATCAGGTGAACCCTCCTAATCCTATAAAGTGTGAAGGGAATAAAACCTATTTTGATGTTATTCACTGACTACACTAGATAAAGTACCTAGCTGAGTAGGGAGACCTACTAGAGTAGATGAAGAATTTTACTAGCTTTGTAGATGGGCATCTATACTTTTCAGAGAAGTCATTGGACATTTCCTAAGCCTATAGCCTTCACTGAAAAAACCCAAAGAACCTATCACTACTAGCCATATACTTACCCTTGTGGTTTCTACTGTATTTCTTACATACTAGGTTGGTAGAAACACTGATGACACTACCTTAAGATTTAGAGTCGGGTGCCCTATCATGATGATCCTACCTAAACTTGAGCATTGGAGAACTAGTAGAAGAAAGGACTGTAGATAAAGATTTATAAACGAATTAAGAACAGTGTCCACTATCTAACTATGCTGAGAGAAATTTAAGCTACTTGTTCTGGCCCTCATATTATCCTATTCCTTCTCTAAAACTTTCTCTACCTCCATTTTTGGATCATGCACCATTAGTCTGGAAATGTTCATCTCTTTCACCAATATGTAGTCCGATAATCTTTGACCATATCCTTAGAAACACCAGACACAAACTTGCGTATGCATCCCCTAGAATTGACAACCATAGCAGGAGCATATCTCTCTAATTGAGTGAACATAATGGAATACCCTTTCATATGCATTCTACTTTATTTTAGATTTATGAATTCCTATACCCTATCCTTCCTTAATGAAAAAGGGAAGAACCTATCTAAAAATACAACCACAAACTCGTTCTGTAGTATCAGTTTTGCATCTATACTCCTATCCTCCTTCCACTAATTATAGCAGGTGTGAGCTACTCCTTCCAATTAAAAGGAAATTAGGTCAACACTCTTAATTATGGTAACCACCATAATCTTTTTAACCTTTTGAATACTATCCACGAACTCCCGTGGATCCTCCTTAGACTTAGGCCAAAAGTACACTGTGGGGTTCGTTTGAGTGAATTTTTATATTTTTCCTGCTGCCACATTTACTACTGGGTTGGCTATAAAAGCATCCAAAAATTTGTCATGGGAGACTTGTTAATTAAGAGGGTTTTCCAAAGCTAGTGGTGCTTTCTAATTCTCCACTCCGCTTTTATTTCCATCCTCCTTCCGTTGGTCCTCTTTGATGGTATGTTATGTAATTTTTTAGAGAATGTGTTAAAGGAACATTTAATAGATCTCTCACTCTATCGTATGAAATGAGAATGGAAAAGAGGAAACTTTTCCTAAAACTTCTCACTGCCCCTCACTCATAAGTATAGTGTACTTCACATGTATGAATATAACTCTATTTGATGTACGACTTTAAAACACCCTAGGACTATATAAAAATGTTGCTCTAGTTCAAAGTTTGTTATGACCCAAGTTGTAACACAGTTCTTAGAATCACAAGTATCTACAAGCTAACCCATAGCTCAGCAAAACTCTAAGAAATATAGATAATAACTTTTAAAAAATATTACATAGATGCTGATCTAAATAAAATATTGAATATTCAAAGGAAATTAAATCATCATTAAACATGTCTGAGATCAAAAGATGAACAACTAATTGTAAGTCTGAAAAACCTCTACTAAGATGAGTTCCTAGGACAAGCCCACAACTAACTCCAAATGTCTGAAAACTGGGAACGACAAAGACAAAATAAAATGAAAAGCTAATTCTAGTCCTCACATGATGAGTACTCACAAAAACTATTATTTTTTGTACAGAATGAGACTAGGTATAATCTGATGTGGAGTGTCAAGACATTTTATAATACAATATAGCACAAAATAAATATATGTTTAATAGTTTTAATATATTGAATATGCAAGATGGGAAATTAATTGATATGAACTGAACATGGTGCATGTAATATAATAATGATAGCATAACCAAGTAATGAACATATACTGTAAAATATATTATATAACTCAATACAATGTCACATAAGAATCTGAAATTTGGACTATAATTTGTGCACTATGGGAGTCACTAATAACTAACATACCCTAATATGAGATAAATGGGGTCCAAATTATAGCCTTATTTGGAAAGGTGCTTGGCATCTTTCCTAGGGTACAAGCACTGACTGGAGTGGATCCACTAAACTGATTTCCGAAAGGACTAAGGTGTCAAACCTAATCTAAGGGGTGACCCTTTATAAACTACAATGGTGCCATAGTTCTAGGACTTAGGGACTTATACTTGAGGTCTCACCTTTACTGGCAGATGGTCCTTCATTAATGTGTCTGCTTGGTGCTAAGTACTACTCCCAATGAACAACACTGATAATTGATATTCTCACTGATTGTAATAATCTGATGACAAAAATAATACACTATCTAAAAGAATTCTACACATGTAAACTGGGAAATATAGCATCCAAAAGTGTATGCATGCACTACTAGGTCATGGGTTTTTTATAACTCACCATCTCTAATGAACGCAACTATTGTTACAATTTCATAAACAAAGTACAACTATAAAATTCAATGACTCGGATCCAATAATCATGGGATTTACAATGTTAATTGGGTTTAGGATTATCATTATGTAATATAGTGGGATTCATACTTAAATGTGAATTGTAACTCAATGGAACCAAAATACTTAGTCATCAATGAAATCATCAACATCCATAAACCCTAATTATGGAAGAGAACTAAACTGGAGTGTTGGGTAAACTTTTGAACTCAATGAGAGAAAGGGAACCCATTAATCAAATCCCACATACCAGGAGACGAGAACCCTTAAGAATTACTTAGATTTTTATGCCTAATGAAGATGAACCCTAACTGACCTTAGATAAAGGTTATCACTTCTTTTCTCTTCTGAAACTAAGTGTCGGATAAAATTCTAAGTAATGAGAGCTTAGGGTCATATAAAATCGACTAATAACCCCTGATATTCACCAAAATAACATAGTTTTACCGGTAAATAAGTGATAAAAGATTGATATACCTCTTAAAATTTTATAACTGGAAACTACGAGAAGGGACATACGAGACCTTTCCATGATCGTAGGAATAACCTATAAACGCGGGTCGCAACTGTGGCTGGGAGCTAGATGAGAATTCTCTGAAAATAATATGATCAGCTTTAGTATGATTGTGAGATCTACCTATGGTTGTATCTAGGTTTTTATTTTGTTGGTTACATCAAAGGCATTTGTAGCACTTATAATCGTGCTAGTGGATCATGGTCTCAAATCACAATTGTGGTTTCCTCTCATGGTATCAGGTTTTATTTTATCAACTTTCAGATGTTGAGGTTATCTCGATCAGACAAGATCATTGTATAGTCTTACAATGTAACCACGATCGTGGTTGGTGTTGTCGTATCTCACTACAGGGAAGTGCTTTACTAAAATGGCCATAACTTCCTACTCTAATGTCAGATTAATGTGAAACTTGATGCGGTGGAAAGATAATTATAATATAAATCATTTGGTGGGTGTGTGACTTAAAGATACATCTGAATCTGGAAGTCATGCTTGATTGAAGCTGATTACTACTCTAGGGATTGTTCAGTAATTTCTAAGGGCTAGGGGTTTCTTGTGGCCTTAGGGCATGGATAATCGTCTCTCATAGGTTTAAAAATTCATGATTTTCCCTAAATATACTTGAAACATGGTTTTATACTAGTCTTGAATTTTCTAGGGAGTTACAACCAACCACAAAATCCATCATTACCTATTCCCACTTCCATTATGTATTGGGAATCTGTTGAAATGTACCACTAGGCTTCCAGTATTTGTATTTGACTTGCTCACAATATTGAAACTTGAAGTCTATTTGTCCAAGCTTATAAAATCAACTTATTTTGAGAAGTGTTTTTTTTATAAAAGTGATTTTCACAATGTACTTTTTGTGCAAAGTGGTTTGTGCTTTGACAGCAAATTTTTAAAAAGAAATTTTTAGAATTAGTGTTTGGCCCAACTTTTTAAAGTTCTTTTATGTGTAGTTTTCTATAAAAGTGATTTTTAAAAAAGTGCTTTTGCGAACAACTTCTACTACTTCCTAAAAGCACTAATTTTCACCTAAAAGCTTAGCCCAAAACCTTAATTTCTTAAAATAAACACATAATAAGCACTTTTAGAGAAAAATAAGCTTGGAAAAATGGGATGTTAACCACAAAATATACAGAGTCATGCTACATCCTTCACCACTAATAGTGTTGCTTCAAGTCTATATATATTTTGTCGGCACCCGAATATACGAAATACTTGGATTTATGATGACACGACCCGAACCAGGGCCTGACCATGACGAGCATTTCGAACCATAGAGGCCGAGAACACCCCTATTTGTCTGGTAATCATGTACCTAATTCATATGATCAAAGTAATGTGGAAAAACACAATAATTCGAAAACATGGTCATAAATATGAAAAGAAACAATAACGGGGAGATAAGGTTCCCTCTACATCAATTAACCTCTAAACAACTGTCTGCAAAAATCTCTAACAAATAACAAAGTCAAGTAACCGTATATAAACTGGGACAAGGCCCCCAGTAGACCCTAAAATTGAATATAAGAAAAAAAGGACTGCAGGACATAAGACCTTTCGAAACATAGAAGGCTCACCACTTGTCTCTGCAATTCTGTCTGAATGATCTACTGATTCTATTGACCCCTAGACTGGGCCTCTGAACGTGAGAGGTTGGGGAGGGGAGGGGTTCAGCACAAAAGTACTGGCACACAGAGATATCAAAACAAAAATAATATTTTTACAATGTATAGTTGAGAGCCATTCTAAAGCAATTTTCTATCAAATCATTTGAAAACACATGGGTGTAATGCAATAGTTTCTCAACAACAATGAAATGAAACTAAGCTAGGTGGAGTACCCTACATAATTTACACCAACTATATAACCTCGGTTGCCCCTGAGATTAGAGTATAAATGAGGGAGAGACACATAAGATCACATAGCATGGTGTCTCGAACCAATGGTAGTACCCAAGATCACTTAGCCCGGGCTCCTACCTATAGTCCCAATTTGGGAATGACATGAAGTCAAGTACACAAGATCACTTATCCTGGTACCAATATTCCGTGTCGGCAAACATATTTTCCAGCGATGAGCCCTTACATCTCAAATGCCTTCTTCAGGCATCCACCTTTCTCATGTAAAATCAATGCATTCAAATTTCATCTTATTCAATCACATATTAAGTTCTGTAGGGTATCATCATACCCGACTTGCAAGGCCTCAATATAACTTCCACATATGCATAAACATGTAAAAACCAAGGTCCGTCATCATTTACAAGAGGTGAAGAATATTTATTTCAAATTCATGCTCTCTTTCGTTGATCACAATATAATATGGGGTATCAAGATTTTATCATGGGAATTTGAAAGAAATTTATCATTCATATTTATCAAACTTCCATGGAAAATCTCAAATCACATATGCATGGTTTCAACCATTGAAGTATATAGGCAAACAATTCCCATGATATAAAGAAAGATGACTTAGAAATCATATTGGAAACAAGTTATTAGCATTTGATTGAAAACCCTCATTTAAAAGCATGCATGTTCATAAAAACTACACCCATGAGATTTTTGGATAACCCCACGTACCTCTATTTCCAAGGATAATAGATGTTTCTTGAAACTTATGGATTGGTGATTCCAAATATGTAATTATCTTTGAAAACCTATGGTCAAATCTTGAACTATTTGGGTTTTTGTTTTGAAACCCGAAGGAGAATATTTGAGCACTTTTGGTGAATGAATATGTATTTTGGGGTCTTTGGAACTAAATTTTGTGTTTTAGGGCTAAGTAAGGGCAGAAAAGGACCACTTTGTCCCCAACACGGAGTGTTTAAGGCACTAGAATTCTTTACATAGGTGCCACCCATCCCATTGCCTATGTTCACATAGGCGCCACCTAGGCTATTGCCTATGTTTACATAGGTGCCACCTATGCTATTGCCTATGTTTACATAGGCACCGACTAGACTATTGCCTATGATTTCCAGTGGCCATGGGCGATTGGTTAGGTGACGCTTATCACTTTGAAAGGCCATAACTTCTTGCTCGGTTGTTGTAGTTTAGCCAAATTGGTATCGTTGGAAAACTAACTCAAAAACCTATCGTTTGACACATAGTAGGATTCCTAATTTGACATATATAGAGTGTTATGGTCTATGGAAGCTGACACACTTTACAACATCCACTAAAACTTAGTCGATTGAAATAGTTTCAACTCATCCTTGAGTTGAAGGACTTCTATGGTCTAAATTCAAGCTTGAGTGGATTCACATGCCATAGAACAATTAACTTGCCATATTGGCATAGGATTTTATGGCTTCAAGATTAACAACGCATCAAAATCATGCTATATATTGTAGCCTAAATTGTGGGATGCTACATTATCCCCACCTTAGGATCATTCATCCCCGAATGTTGATGCGGGACACAGAAAGACACTATTTCAAGCATAATAAAGGACTAGGAAAGATAAGATAGGAATAGCACCTTCTGTCTTGTCCTCCATTGAAGCAAACAAATTGGGATATCTAATTCTCATGTCATCTTCTGACTCCCTAGTTGCTTCTTTGACCATTTGATTCCTTCACATTACCTTTATTGAGGCTATCTCTTTGCTCCTTCGCTTTCGAACTTGGCGATCTAAAATTTTAACGGGCTCTTATTCGTAAGACAAGGAGTCTATCACTTTGATACCCTCTATTGGAAATTCCATAGAATGATCTCCAATGCATTTCTTCAACATGGATACATGGAATATCGGATGAACGAAACCCAAACTTACAGGAAATTCTAACTCATACGCAACTGTACCAATCTTTTTCAAAATCTGATATGGCCCTACATAATGAGGGCTCAATTTACCCATTTTTCCAAACCGCATAACTTCTTTCATACGAGAAACCTTGAGAAACACCCAATCACCAATTTCAAACTTTAGTTTTCTTCTTCGAACATCGGCATAGGACTTCTGACGACTCTGAGCTATCTTGAGTTGTTCTCTAATGATATTCACTTTCTCCATGGCCTGATGAACAAGATCAGGCCTATACAATAGAGTCTTACCCACTTCATACCATTCTATTAGAGACCTGCATCTCCTCCCATACAAAGCCTCAAAAAAAGCCATCTTGATGCTAGCATGGTAGCTATTATTGTAAGCGAATTCAACCAGTGGCAGGTGATCTACCCAACTAACATTGAAATTAATGACATATGCCCTCAAGATATCTTCGAGGGTAGGAACGATATGCTCAACTTGCCCATCCCTCTGAGGGTGGAAAGTTGTGCTCAAATTCACTTGTGTACCTAAACCCTTCGAAAAGGATCTCTAAAATTAAGATGAAAACTGCGTACCTCTATCGGATATAATAGACACTGGTACCCCATGCAGTCGAACTATCTCCTCAATGTAAATATTAGCATAAACCTCTCCCAAATAATTAGTCCTCACAGGCAAAACGTGGGCTGACTTGGTCAACCGATCTACAATCACCTATATAGAATCATACTGGTTATGGGATCTCGGAAGTCCTATAATGAGGTCCATGTTTATCATCTCCCACTTTTATAAAGGCAGGGCTATCTCTTGGGAAGTACCACCTGGCCTTATGTGTTCTACCTTCACTTGTTGACAGTTCAAATACTTGGAAACAAAATCAGCTACATCACATTACATGTTATTCCACCAATACAAGGTTTTCAAATCATGGTACATCTTAGTAGAGCCTGGGTGAATGACATACCTCAAACTGTGTGCCTTATTAAGGATTCTTTCTTGTATCCCATCGACATTCAGAATGCACAACCTACCTTGAAATCTCAGAATACCATCACCACCAATTACAAAAGACATAACCTTTTGTCGACCAACATCTTTCTTGATTTGCATCAAGATGGGTTCTTCAACCTGCTTCTCCTTAACTTCAGCACAAAGAGATGACTTATCTAACTCATGAACAATTACCTCTCCATCTTTGAAATCTAAGAGTCGCACTCTCAGATTTGCAAGATGGTGAATATTCTTCACCATCTCTTTCTTTTCTTCTTCTATATGAGAAAGGCTGCCCACAGACAACCTGTTAAGGGCATCGGCTACAACATTTGCCTTACCCAGATTGTAATACAGACTCATATCATAGTCTTTCAAAAGCTCCATCCAACGCCTCTGCCTGAGGTTCAATTCTTTCTGTGAAAAAATATATTGTAAAATCTTATGGTTAGTATAAATATCAATATGAACTCTATAGAGATAGTGCCTTTAGATTCTAAGTGCAAACACCATGGCTGCTAACTTCAATTCATGAGTGGGGTAATTGCTCTCATGCACCTTTAACTGCCGAGATGCATGTAATACCCCACATGTTTCTAATCCTATGATTCATACTTGAGTACATGACTTACAATGAATACCCTAGTAATAGGATAGCTTATGATGCATTAAGCATGTTCATATGAGTCACTTAAGGTAATACAAGCTAAGAGTTTTTGAATCCATCAATTTTTAGTGTTCGATTTTGCAAGGGTCATCTTTGAATGAGTATAACTCGATGTTAATGTGGTATTTTCGATGATTTAATCCTGCCAAATTGTAGAAAATCGAATTAGATTTCCAACGATACCAATTTTGCCTTAATCCAATACCCGAGCGAAAAGTTATGCCCATTTTCGTGAGAGATAGTAAGCATAGGCAATTGGTTAGGCGCCGCCTAACCCAAGCATAGGCGATTGGTTAGGCACCGCCCAACCCAAGCATAGGAGATCACTTGGGCGCCGCCAAAACCAATTCCAGGTGTCAAAAACACTCCGTCTTGAGTTATTTTAAAGGTAATTAAGTCTTTTAATACTCCTTACACGTACCTAAACTTAACCCTACAAAATATATATCTTCTAAACATATTACAACCCTATTTTCATCTCAAAGCTCATCATCCAAGAGCACTAAAGGAGAAAAATAACTAAGGTTGCAAAACTAAGCTTGAAGATCCAATTTCAAGGAAATTCCTCTGTCAATCACCAAGAATCTTCCTTCTAAGGTATGTGTAGTGTTCATCTATGGATTCAATTTGTTCATAGAGTTCAAGAATCAATCTTTAAAATACAAAAACTTTGTTGATTGTGGTGATATGATCATACCCAAGTTGATGCTTGATTGTTTTCCTCTTTTTCATTATAAAGCATGATTTCTATATTGTTGGGTGTTGATGATCATGTTGTTGATATTGGGTGAGTCCCAACAAGGAATCTTTATATGTTTTTGTGAATTCATGATATCATATGAGATGAAAACATGTAAAGTTGGTTGTTCATGATGTATAATTTGATGAATTCACCTATGCTTAAGATGTGCATGTAAGGTGTTTGATAAAATGCCTAAGGAACTAGAAATCATGCAATATAGGTAAATTGTGACTAAGTGAAGGATTCATGATATGCCCTTACATTCCAATGCCTTCTATGTTGTTAATGTTCCTTGTAAATGTTGTTGGAATACTCATGAACTATTCTTATGAGATTATGCTATGTTTACTTGCAAATCCTACTTATGAACAAGATGTATGATAACCATGCAATCCACATGAACTTCCATGCTATTGGTATGTGTTGTCAATATATTTATGCAATGAACATGATATTAAGATTGGGCAAGTACTTCCACGTGATATGAAATCCCTTCCATTCTATACATTGTTGATAACCATGCTTAGTATGAGATCCCTACTTATGATATTATATTTTATGGACTCTACTCTTATGATCAAGTCAGTCATGTGTGTCAGTTTCATTCCATCGAGTCCTGGGGGTACTTGTACCCGAAAACTATAGTTGTGTTCCTAGATCCATGACATGTTTTACGATATCCGAACTCAAGCTATGATTCCATAGACTACAGTCAGTCATGTGACTCAGGAAAACCTCATGATCTTAGTCAGTTGTCAGACATCAGTAACATTCCGCCAGTCAATGGAATTCAGTAAGATCAAGTCATGTACAGTCAGTTATTTATGTCCAGTCCCCCCAGATAAGAGTAGGGGTTAGCACCAAGTGAACCCAAGGATGGGAACTCACCCGCTAGTTCAGGGTGTGATTCTTAGTAGCAATCCTTGTGTTCCAAAACTACATAGCCAGTGTAGGTTGAGACATCTTAACCCGTTAGCTCAGGGTTGATGAGGTGGCTTAACCCATCAGTTTAGGGTTCCCACCGTTCTCATTGAGTACCTGCCAGATAGGGGTCACACACAGTTGTCCTTACCAGTGGTGCGATATTGACACCCCTCCAGTCGGGGCAGAGATTAGACCCCAGCTTAGCCATAACGGCATACACGGGGCATGGTTGTTAAACACCACCTCCCACAGTTTCAATATGAGTCTCAGTAAAAGAAATCAGGGCGTTCTTCAGATTTTAGTATATACAGGACTGTCAGATACAGTCATCCATGTTATTATTTTCAGTATCAGTCTCTGTAGAAGAACTTAGGGCGTTCTTCAGATTTCAGTATATACAGGACTATCAGATATAGTCATCCATGTTATCAGTTTCAGTATCAGTCTCAGTAAAATAACTCAGGGCATTCTTCAGATTTTAGTATATAAGGACTGTCAGATACAGTCTTCCATATTATCAGTTTCAGTATCAGTCATGAAAGGTACCAGTAAACTATGTATTTGCTTACAAGTCATGCTATCACGTATTCATGGTCCCTGTTTCGATATATGTATGTTTGCACTCCCACATTCATATTAGTCAGTCAGTGTTGTTCATGCATGAAACCCTTTATGTTCAGTCGACCTTCCTCATATAATCAGTACTCCAGTTGTACTGACCCATTTGTGCTATGGTGCTTTCTTTAAAATTTACACCATAGGTTCTGAGACACGAGCTCCAGCCCAGCAGTAGCAGTAGCGTTCTAGTCGCAGAGACACAATGAGTCCTTGTTGATTCGAGGACATTATGATCTAATTCATTTATTTATTTCTTCAGTTCAGTTTTACGGAGTTAGTTGGAGACATTTTCCTTCAACTCCTTTTTCAGACAGTTTAGAGGCTTTCGGATTTAATTTCAGATTTACGTCCAGATTTAGTTGTTTTGAGTAATTTCTCCCACATGATTTTATTCGGTTGAACCTTATGGCCTTACAGTTCCATGTATTCTGCATTATTACCTCATGATTTGTAGTATACAGGTACAGGTATCAGACATGGGTTAGCTTGTGGTCCCTCAGGGTCATGAGCACCGTGTAGCATTTCGGTTCAGCAAATCGGGGTGTTACAATGCATAAGCTATCACCTTATCATGATGCATTAATAAATAACCAAGTTCCACATGGAACGCATCACAATAAACCATAAAATTATCTACACCCTTGGGAAGGGTTAAAACAGGAGCAGTAGTCAGCTTGTCCTTCAATTTCTTAAAACTATTTTCACACAAGTCAGACCACACAAACTTCATCTTTTTCTAAGTCAGTTTAGTAAGCGGAAGAGCTATGGAAGAAAAACTCTCTACGAACCTTCTGTAATACCCCACCAAAACCAAGAAGCTCCAAATATCAGTTTGAGTCATGGGTAAGGGCTATTTTCTCATGGCTTTAACATTCTGAGGATCCACTATTATCCCCTCACTGGACACAATATGCCCCAGGAAGGCAATAACATCTAACCAGAATTCACATTTAGAAAATTTGGCATACAACTGATGATCCTTAAGGGTCTGAAGAATAAATCGGAGGTGATTGGCGTGATCCTCTTTAATCTTAGAATAGATTATAATATCATCAATAAATACAATTAAAAACAAGTCAAGAAGCTGACGGAACACTCTATTCATAAGATCCATGAAGGCTACAGGGGAATTAATCAACCCGAACGATATGACTAGAAATTCGTAGTGACCATATTGGGTTCGGAAGGTTGTCTTGGGTATGTATGACTCTCTAACTTTCAACTGATGATAACCTGAATGAAGGTTTATTTTTGAAAAATACTTGGCACCCTGAAGCTGGTCAAAAAGTTTGTCAATCCTAGGAAGAGGATATTTATTTTTAATCATGACTTTATTCAACTGACGGTAGTCTATGCAAATCCGAAGGGACCCATCCTTCTTTCGCACGAACAGAATGGGTGCACCGCATGGGGAAACAGTAGGACGAATAATACCTTTGTCTAGGAGGTCTGCAAGCTGTTCCTTTAACTCCTTCAGTTTTGCGGGAGCCATTTTATATGGCGGAATAGAAATAGGACGAGTGTATGGCAAGACATCAATGCCAAAATCTATCTCCCTATCAGGGGGTATCCCTAGGAGATCTTCTAGAAAGACTTCTGGCAATTCATTTACTACAGGGACTGACTGCATAGGAAGATTTTCAACTTCTGAATCTTTTACTCGAATTAGATGATACATACAACCTTTGGAAATAAGTTTCCAGGCTCTAAGATAAGAAATAAAGTGACCTCTAGATTCCACAGAACTCCCTACCCATACAATTGGTGTCTCATTCAGGAAAGAAAAAGTGACCTTTCAGGTTCTGTAATCAAGGGTGGCATAACACGAATGGAGCCAGTCCATCCCTAGGATGGCATCAAAATCTATCATATCCAGTTCTATAAGGTCTGCCACAGTTTCCCTACTATAAATAGACACGAAACAATTTCTATATACCCTTATAGGAACAATAGAATCACCTACAGGAGTAGAAATAGAGAAGGGTTCTACATTAACTTCGGGCTCAAACCCGAAACCAAAAACTACATAAGGGTTCACATAAGATAAAGTAGACCCGGGATCAAGCAATACATAAACATCACGAGAAAAGATTCATAACATACCGGTGACAACATCTGGTTAAGCTTCTTCCTCCTGGCGGTTAGTCAAAGAATATAACTGGTTGCGACCGCTTCCAGCAGCTAAAGGAGCACCCTTAGGAAAAGGAGCTGTGGAGGCGGTTCGGGACTTAGACCCTCCCCTCCGTATTTACTCCAGTAGAAGGACAATCTCTTTGAAGGTAACCCACTTTGTCACAAGTATAGAAATTTCTCCCCTCAAAATAGCACTTCCCTAGATGTTTCATTCTGCAAACCTCACACTATGGATAAGTACGATGCTGCTGGGCCACACTGCCCTAAGACTGTATAACTAGAGCTTTGGACCCATGTGGAGTCTAAAAACTCTGAGTTTGTCTGTCTGTCGATGGACTGGGTGCTGGGGCACTGGATCCTGACTGTGCATTATTCTTAAACTTCTTCTTCTTCGACCACTTATTACTCCAGTTACCACTCTGCAGTTAACTCTGGTGCTGGTCCGCAGATCTAGCTCTCTTAGCTAGTCTGTCTTTCTCTCTAGATTTAGTAATCTTTTTCTTCTTCTCTTCCACCTGCTACATATGAACGGTCAGTCGAGCAAAGTCTAACTCCTTATTCAACATAGCCCCCTGGCACTCAAGTACTAGGTTATCAGCAAAGCCAGATGCAAATTTCTTCATCTGGGCTCTCATATTACTAGTCAACTCTGGTGTATAGTGGGCTAGTTTATTAAACTTTAAAGTGTACACCTGGACACTCATACTGTCCTGCTTCAGATTCATAAACACTTCCACTTTGGTCTCCCTCAACTCTAGAGGAATGAATCGATCAAGGAAAGCTTCCATAAATTTTCCCCAAACTGTGGGCTCAGCACTTTCACCTTTTTAATATTCCTAGTCAGCATACCACTGATTCGCAATGTCCTTGAACTGATAGGTTGCTAGCTCTACCCCTTCAACCTTATCCACATGCATCACCTTAAAGATTTTTCCATCTTATCCACGGACACCTGTGGATCTTCCTACACCTTGGTGCCAGTGAATTTAGGTGGGTTCATCTTCATGAAATGTCCGACTCTAGCAGCCTTAGACGTAACAGATACAGACCCAACATCTTCCAATTTTTCAGCCTGGTTAGCTACCAACTGTGTCAGTATATGAATGGACCATCTGAATTATATATTTGAAATATCTCACTGAGCAGTTTGGGGACGGTTGGCATTAGTCCGCGGAGCATGAGGTGGACTGGTCAGAACTAGAGGGACTCTTAAAATAGGGACAAATTCTGGAGTGTGAGCAGTATTATGGGTCTGCATCCTATGGGTGGGACAAATCTCATCTGACTGAGCATTTTGATCGATGATACGACCTGGAGGTATAACTGTGTTTCTAAAACACAAGTGATCATTGATTAGGGGACAGTTGAGACTCTGAAGGACGAACTAAATCACAAAGAAGGGAAACTTTTCCTAAATGCCTAGCAGCCTCCTTCTTATAAGTGTGGCGCGCTACATACCCATACATAAAACTCTACCTGACATGATTTCGCAGACACCCTGGGACCATGAACCGTGCTTTGATACCAAGTTTGTCACGACCCGAAGTAGGGCCTGGCATGACAAGCATTTCAAACCATCGATGCACGAAATACCCCTATCTGTCTGGTAATCATGCACTTAATTCATATGATCAAAGTAATGCGGAAAAACACAATAATTCGAAAACATGGTTATAAATATAAAAAAAACAAAACGGGGAGATAAGGTTCCCTTAATATCAATTAACCTCTAAACAACTAGCTACGAAAATCAATAACAAATGACTGAGTCAAGTAACAGTATATAAACTGGGTCAAGGTCCCCAGTAGACCCCAAAATTGAATATAAGAAAAAAAGGACTACAGGACATAAGACCTTCTGAAACATAGAAGGCTCACTACTTGTCTCTGCAATTCTGTCTGAATGATCTACTGATTCTCTTGACCCCTAGACTGTGCCTCTGAACTTGAAAGGTTGGAGAGGGGAGGGGGTCAGCACAAAAGTACTGGCATGCAGAGATATCAAAACAAAACATAATATTTTTACAATATATAGTTGAGATCCATTCTAAAGTAATTTTGTATCAAATCATTTGAAAACACATGGGTGTAATGCAAGAGTTTCTCAACAACAATGAAATGCAACTGAGCTAGGTGGAATACCTTACATAATTTACACCAACTCTCTAACCTCGGTTGCCACCGAGATTAGAGTATAAGTGAGGGAGAGACACACATGATCACAAAGCATGGTGTCTCCACCCAATGGTAGTTCCCAAGATCACTTAGCCCGGGCTCCTACCTGTAGTCCCAATTTGGGAAAGACATAAAGTCAAGTACACAAGATCACTTAGCCTGGTACCAATATTCCATGTTGGCAAACACATTTTCCAGCGATGAGCCCTTACATCTCAAACACCTTCTTCGGGCATCCACGTTTCTCATGTAAAATCAATGCATTGACCTTTCATATTATTCGATCACATATCATGTTTTATAGGGTATCGTCATACCCAACTTGCAAGTCCTCAATATCGCTTCCACATATGCATAACCATATAAAAACCAAGGTGCTTCATCATTTACAAGTTGTGAACAATATTTATTTCAAATTCATGCTCTCTTTTGTTGATCACAATATAATATGGGGTATCAAGACATTATCATGGGAATTTGAAAGCATTTTATCATACATATTTATCAAACTCCCATGGAAAATAACAAACCACATATGCATGGTTTCAACCATTGAAGTATATAGGCAAACAATTCCCATGACATAAAGAAAGATGACTTAGAAATCATATTGAAAGCAAGTTATTAGCATTTGATTGAAAATCCCCATTTAAAAGCATGCATGTTCATAAAAACTACACCCATGAGATTTTTGGATAACCCCACATACCTCTATTTCTAAGGATAATAGATGTTTCTTGAAGCTTGCAGATTGGTGATTCCAAATATGTAATTATCTTTGAAAACTTACGGTCAAATCTTGAACTATTTGGGTTTTTATTTTGAAACCCTAAGAAGAATCTTTGAGTACTTTTTATGAATAAATATGTATTTTAGGGTCCTTTGAAGTATATTTCGTGTTTTAGGGCTAAGTAAGGGTGGAAAAGGAAAACTTTGTCCCCAACACGGAGTGTTTAAGTCATTAGAATTCTTTACATAGGTGCCGCCAATCCCATTGCCTATGTTCACATACGCGCTACCTAGGCTATCGCCTATGTTTACATAGACACTGCCTAGGCTATTGCCTATGCTTTCCAGTGGTCATGGGCTATTGGTTAGGAGATGCTTATCACTTTAAAAGGCCATTACTCTATGCTCGGGTGTCAGATTTTAGCCAAATTTGTATTGTTGGAAAGGTAAATTGAATACCTATCATTTGATACATAGTAGGCTTCCTAATTCGACATATACAGAGAGTTATGGTTGGCAGAAGCTGAAACACTTTACAACATACACTAAAACTTAGTCGATCAAAATAGTTTCAACTCGTCCTTGAGTTGAAGGACCTCTATGGTATAAATTCAACCTTAAGTGGATTAACATGCCAAACAATAATTAACATGCCATATTGGCATAGGATTTTATGGCTTCGAGGTTAAAAATGCATCAAAATCATAGTGTATATTGTAGCCCGAATTGTGGGGCGTTACATATAAGCATCTTTTTGAATGGTTTAAATCAATCTAACTACCCGAGGTACACATAATCGACCTTTGATCCTCATGGCCCCATTGTGTTCTAGAATGGATTCCTTTACCTCTCCTTAGAACAACTTATGTTTGAGGTTTTTCAATCTCTTATCTTTAAATTGTCTACTCTTAATATGATTATCAAATGTGGACCTAACCTCTACGTGTGTCAATATTTTTACTTCACTAGTTTCTTACAATCTCAAAGTATCTTTACCCAAAATATGTACTTCCCTTGCTAATAGGAACCTAAAAACCTGAAGAATTTCTAAACTCCCCATTTTCATTAGTTTCTAGCTTAGTGCATCCATTACCACATTCTCTTTACCTAGGTGATACAGGATTAAGACATAATAGTCAATAAGTAACTCCATCCATCTTCTCTGTCTCAACTTTAATTCTTTTTGGGTGAACATGTGTTGTAAGCTATGGGGGTCTATGACCACCTTACACTTCACCCTATAGAGATAGTGTCTCCAAAATTTTAAAGCGAATACCATGGCTGCCAATTCTTAGTCATGCGTAGGGTGGTTTTCTCATAGGGATTTAATTGTACTGAAGAATAATCAATCACATTCTGATCCTACGTCAACATAACACCTAAATATAAACATGAGGCATCACAAAATATAATAAAAACTTTACAAATGACTGACAGGTTAGTACTAGAGCTGAAGTTAACAAAGTTTTGAGCTTTTAAAAGCTCTCCTCACACTTGTCAGACCATTTAAATGGAACTTCTTTCTGAGTCAGATAGGTCATGTGAAAAGTAATGGCTGTAAACACTTTACAAACTAGTGGTAATAAGTGGCCAACCCAACAAAACTATAGAGTTCCGCACGTTCGTCGATCTAGGAAAATTCATTAATGTCAACCTGTTGCTAGCCCTCCATAACCCCTTCTATAGAAACCATATGCCCCATGAAGGATACTGAAGAAAGCCAAAATTTTTATCTAGCTCACTTAGCAGACAACAATTTGTCCTTCAACAACTTTAACATAGAATGCAACTGAGCTTCATGTTCTTCAATCTTAGAGTAAACAAATATATCATAAATAAACATAATAACGAACAAATCAAAAAAGACATAAATAATCCATTCATCAAGCTCATGCAAGTAGTTGGGCCTTTGGTCAAGCCAAAAGGCATAACCAGAATCTTTTAGTTCCCATAATAAGTTCAAAAGGTAATCTATGAAATGTCCTTTGTCCTGAATATTAGTTGATAATAACCTGAACTTAAATCCATCTTATAGGACACTGAATGTCCCTGAAAATGATCTAATAAGCCATCTATTCTGGGTAAGGGGATATTTGTTTTGAATGGTCACCTTATTAAATTGAAGGTAATAATCATAACATTCTTATCCACCATATTTCTTCTTCATAAATAACAATGGTGCAATGCAAGCAGAGATACTTGGGCCAATAAAGACCTTTTCCAACATCTTTTGCAGTTGATATTTAAACTCTAAACTTTGTTGGTTCCATAAAATATGCAGGGATAGAAATAGGTACAGTCCACAGCTCAAAATCTATACAAAATTCAATCACCCAATCAAGAAGCATACCTGGAATATCATCCAAAAGAACTTATATGAAACCACATACTACTAGAACTAATATTATAGAAGGGACTATAGATTTATCTTCCCAAAGATGGGCTGGAAATGCCCTACACCCCTTCCTTATTAATTTCTAGGCACGAATAGTGTACACAACCCTAATAGGATTAGTCTTGTAAGTACATTCCAACTCTAACTTCTCTATATTAGGAATCACTAAAATAATGGTTTTGGTATAACAATCAAGAACAACGGTTTTGGTATAATAATCAAGAACAACATGATAAGGGGAAAACTACCTCCTCTCTAATATAATAGTAAATTACTCCATGTCGATAAGGACAAAGTCTGTTAGAGTCTTAAACCTTATAAGCATCACAGAACACACATGATAAACCTGATCAAAACATATAAACGCTCCGATTAGTGTAGTTACATACATAGAAGTACTAAATATTTATAATCTAAGTTCTAACCCATGGAAAATATTAGAGAAACATAAGACAAAGTAGAATAGAGATCAAATAGTATAGAAGCCCTAGGTAACTGACAAGAATAGTTCCTGTGATCACACATCTAAAGTTATCACCTTAGGATAAGCCAAAACTGTATGAAGATTTTCCTTAGGATAAGCAAAAATTGTATGAAGATTTTCCTTACTCCCACTCTAACTGCTACCTTTACCGCCTTAAGCTCTATTATTACCAAATTTTGCTTTACTTCAGTTTACCTGGTTTTCACCCATAGCTTGGCCACCACGCTCACCTTATAGATACCTCTATTATTTCTTTCACCACCAAGACATACTAGAACTAGAGTAGTAAAATTTGGTTGCTGTATCAATTAACCTGTAGATAAAATGTTAGGGAAATACCTTCTGACGTGTCACAAATCCCCATAATAAAAAAATTTAGGTCCCAAAGTAGGCCTTTAAATTATTGAGGATGGAGTCTTATATTTTTCGGCTTGGGAAGGATAATAATTTATCCCAAATAGTCCCCTACAAATACTTGTATAACTGAATGGTAGGGCTTAAAATAACCACCCCGCTTTAAGAAAGTACATCTGAATTTGCCCATGGTGTGAGCCTTATTCTCTTCTAGATACTGGCATAACTTAATGGTAGGGCTTATAAGAACCACACATCTTTAAGAAAGTACCACTAAATTAGTTCAAGGTGTGAGACTTCTTCTCTTCAGCCTTTACTTTTCCCTATCTCTCAAGTGCTTCAGTCTTCATGGAAAATTCAATAACACACTAGAAAGATTTACCAGACACAACCACAGATAAACTAGTTAACTAAATCCCTAAATTTAGACCCTTCAAAGAGTAAATAACCTAATCCTCTTATGAGGTAATCAGCTGAAATGCATAGTGGTACAAGGTATGAAACTAGGCCTCATAGGCTGCCATAAACATATTACCCTACTCCAACCTTATATACTCATCTTTGTTCTAGTCATGATAAGTGTGGGAACATATTTCTCAAGGAATACATTTTATAATTAAGCCCAAGTAGGTAGAGGTAATGCAACCCTATACTCCACAAATGACCTCTATTATTGCCTGGCATCGTTCTGCCGCAAAAAGGAAACAAAATCTACTCTATACTTTTCAACAATACCCATTTTATGCAGACATTCATGAAAAACTATTAATAACTCAAAAGAATACTCAAAATCTATACCTTGAAATACTCAGGGCTTCATATTCATGAATTTATAAAACAACAGATGCTTGTTATATGTCATTACTTGTCAAAGTACCTACTGGGAAATACCTCAATGTTAGAGCCTATATCAGTACTTGGTAATACCATAATGACATATTGCATAGCTGTCGATGGAGCAGTCAAAACCACTAGAATATAGTCAGTGTTATAAAAAATACCCCAAATCCCTAAAATATGTTGAATCAACTTTGTAGATATAGGGACCTGAGTTGATTTGGTATTGGCACCATTTTATCTAGATTTATCATCACTTCTTCCTCAACTACCTTCTTTTTTATCCTAAGTATGGCCTAGGGAACCCTACAGTTATGTAGGGGATAGTAATATCTGTTTTTTCAGTATCCAAGCTACCTGTGCTCCATCTCTAACAAGCATTCCTTTCTAACTTCCTATTATTTATCTACTTATAACTCAATGCTTACATAAAATTGTAGTGGTATAGACTAGTTTGGGTGCTGATACAGGTGTTTCCATAGGTGCTACTACTACTGCTTTGGTGGAATGAGTATTTACCATCTGCTAATATAGGTGAAAGCATTATATACCAATTGGGATCGCCAGACACCAAATGGAATCAAGTCATAACATGAAATAAGAAAGGAAAGAATTCATTTCTAAAGTCGCATAGTGTTCCAATGTAAAGTACAAATGCATTCATATTGTTACACATGACTCTACTAGACCTTTGCTTCTATGTCGAGATCTATGAATACAGTACTCTAATACCATCTCTATCACTATCTTATGATTATGATTATAACCATCCCTAACCTATGGTAGGAGAACCACACCAACCTCACCCTTAAGAACTCAAGTGTTACCTTCACATCATCTTGTACTGATTCTTCTGTTCAAAAAAGTTTAAAAGGTCCGTATTTAATAAGGAATAATTATAAAGACATTAATATTCATAAACAAATAGAATATGGAGACCTCAATATATTACAATTACCTGGACCTAAAGTAACTATACAAAAACATCTAAGAATAGCTATGTTTGAACTCAACATGAATATCTAAAAAATAAATAATAGGAAATTATTTTTGTTCAACAACAAAGGCCATAAACATCAAAAGAAGATTTAAAGGCTGCTCGAACATGGTGCTGATCCTCAAAATTGGTCTGACCTGCTAACTTGAGTCGAGGTTGTGTATCGGGAAGATATCCTACACCCAACAAAAAAAAGTACAGGCAGCATTTGTACATCAATAAGTAATGGTAAGAATCTTAGGAAGACTAACTAAATAATGTAGAAGTAAGTTGTAAGACCCCATAAAATCCTAAAGCTTAATTCAGTCCTTTAAGCTTTTCAAGGGGTCCCACACCTAGAAAATTCTATATAGGTTCCCAAAATTAGCTTATTATTGGCCTTCAAAAGTTGGCAATCTCATTTTTCCACCTTAACTTCCTTTAATGGTGCATATTTTTGTTAATTCATGATCAGAAAGGTCAATAGGTGTTCTTGAACAAGTTTTTGATTTTTTGGAACACGTTTAGATTATGTTCGAAGTCCCAAAATAGTGGACCACCAAGATCATGGAACGACGCATCGACTATTGTGTCGCAGCCATCAATCCACTGCGTCGCTTATAGTATCAGCACCCAATTTTTAGTCATTAAATAACCACATCCTCAAGGTCAAAAAGGTCAATTTTCCACCTCTATATAAGTCTAAAATAAGGGATTAAGCCCTAATTTAACCTAAATATACTTATCTCTCTCAAAATCCATCAAGAACAAGCTTATAATTTTAAAATGAGGATCCAATAATTAGAATTTCACCATTAGTTTTCAAGAATCTTCCATCCAAGGTATACATAGTGTTGATTGATGGATTCCTTTAATCCATAAAGCTCAAAAACCCTATTTAAAAATATAAATCATGATGTTTATATTGTGGGTTGTTTTGTAAGAATGTTTATCTTTTGTTACCATTCCCAAGTTGAAATCTTTATGTGTTTATCATGAAACTACGTTAGCATGCAAGTTCAAATCCATGAATTGAGTTGTTTATAATGTGTAATTTGATTATTAGACTTATTCCCTAAGTTGTGCATGTATGGTGTTTGATAAATTGCCTAAGAGCATTGAAATTGTGTATTATAGCTCAATTATGATCCATCTGATAAATGTATCTTTTACCTTATGTTCAAATGACTCCTATGCTATTGTGGTGTAGTGTAGATGTTTGTTGGAATGCTCATGATGTTAGAGTATGAAATTATGACATTGATTATATGCATTCCTACTATGTACAAGATGATGATAACCATGTACTTTATGAAATCCCCAACTTATTATATTATGGATTGTTGGTAACGTATTTAAGAATGTCATGTCTTGTCATTTTTATTCTTTCGAGTATTAGAGGTACTTGTACTCGACAATTTAGCTGTGTTCCTAGAACCAGTGTCATGTTTTCATGATACTCTCAGCAAAGCCATGATCCATCAAACACAGGCAGTCAAATGACTTAAGAAGACTTGGTAAACTCAGTAATTCTAGTAACCTTAGAAATCTCAAAAATTCAGTAATCTTAGTAGTATTCCATTCATCAACGGAATTCAATTAACTCAGTCCAGTCCACTTAAGTTGATCCTGTTCAGTGTTTATTTAGATGGGAGTAGCATTTAGCACAAAGTAAACCCAAGGATGGGAACTCACCTGCCAGTAGAGGGTATAATTCTTAGAAGTAATCCTTACATTATAAAACTATGTAGCCAGTGTAGGTTGAGACATCAAACATGTCAGTTCAGGGTGGATGAGGTGGATTAACCTGTCAGTTGAGGGTCCCACCATTATCATTAGAGTACCTACCAGATGTGGCTCACTCTTATCTTGTCCTTACCAGTGGCATGGTATTAACACCCTTTTAATTGGGGTTACAGATTGGACCCCAACTCGGCTACATTGCTTTATTTAAATCATGTCAATTAGATAACTACTTCCTACAGTTATAGTTTTAGTCTATGTCTCAATAATATAACTCATACAGTTTTATAGAACTCAGGACAGTCAGATATTATCGCTTAGCTCAATATGGAACTCAGCTAGTTATATTTGAACTTAGACTATCAAACAGAGTCGTTCAGTTTTAGTTATATTATTTAGCAATAACTTATGTTATCAGCATTCAGATTCAGTAGTCAGTATCATTACGAATTCAGTTACAATCACTTATTCATACATATATCCTCACATTCATGTTATACAGTTAGTTAGCATTGTTTATGCATTTGAACCCTTTGCGTTCAACCTTTCTCACATGCATACTAGTATATTTAATTGTACTGATGCATTTGAGCTATAATGTTATATTCTATACCATTGGTTCAAAAATACGAGCTCTAGAGCATCAGTAGCATTCCAGATTCCAATAGCCAGATTTAGAAATGACTCCTCATTAGTTGAGGAATTTATTATTTAATTAGTTCATTCTTTCAAGACATAGTTTATTTCAGCAGTTGGAGTTTGTTGGGGATATGTCTCCTCAACTCTTTATTTAGATAGGTCATTTTTAGAGGCTTTTCGAACTATAGTATGTTCAGATAATTTACTTCAGTGTTACTTTGGTATCGATATGCTGTACTCTCAGATGTTATGTTTTTTTAGTTTTGAACCTTATGGCCGTTCAGCCTTTATTTCCACATTTATATAGTCTATTTATAAATATCAGTCATGGGTTAGCTTGTGGTATTTCGGGGTCATGAGCACCATGTAGTATTTCGGGTACCAGATTTGGGGTGTTACATAAGCAAGAAAAAAATAGTACCAAAGAGATCATAATAGAACCCATAGTCAATGATATCATTCTAACACCCTGTATATTTGGGTTACAATTTGAAGCATCATTCTTATGTGTGTTGACCCTAATACTATGAATTTATTTTCGGTACACATGTCATGATCTTTATCCTAGTGTATGAAGTGATTTCAATATAAAAAATGTTCAAAAGAATCACTTAGAACAATGTTGAGCTAAGAGCCTCTGATTTGGCTAATTATTGGTATTCAACTTCACAAGGGTCATCTTTTAATGAGAATAACTTTTTCTATATAAAGAATTTGTCAAATTAAGTCACACCAAATTGAAGATAATTGAATTACCTTTCCAACGATAACAAATTTTCCTAAATCAGATACCCGAGTGAAATGTTATGTTATTTTTCATGTGAGACAGTAAGGTCTCATGATTGGCTAGGGACCCAAGGTCCATTCCTCATTTCTGGGAGATGCAATGCAAGGTCCATTCCAAATTTTTGGGCGGCGTACCATGAGGGTTATTTACATAGGAAAAAGAGTCCAAGGGGCAGTTTGGTCCTTTTCACTCATCCTCAGCCTTCCAAACATGATTTATAACTCGAAAAGGGGCATCATTTTCCCATCTCCTTCAAATCAAATTGCGTAAAAATCCTCCCCTTTTCCAAGAACAAATTCAAGTTTCTTTTTTAAGAAATCAAGGTTCTAAGCTACTAAGTTCAAGTAAAATTCAAGAAATCTTCTATTAAGGTATGTTAGAGGTTCATCAATGCGCCCTTTTAACCCATGGAGTCCAAGAATCCAGTTTTTATGTTTAAATCCTAAGTTTTCATGTTTCGAATAAACTATCTCCATGAATCTTTATGGTTTTTGATTATACGTGGTGTTTATAATGAGTTGTTAAAATTAAACTTTACACATTGGATTGATGATGTTTTCATGTTAAATCCCTAATTTATGGTTTAGTAATATAGCCATGTTATTATAATATGTTTTAAACCATCTTCATGCTTTAAATCATGACCCTCATGTGTTTGACGAAATGTCAAAGAGAATGAGTTTTGAATAATGACTATCTATCATGTCTGCAATGTTTTAGTATAATCTTGTTGTTATTTCTATTGAGTCGTGGGGGTTTGAATACTCGAAATTTAGTTTCTTACATAATTTTTAGTGTCTACAGTATGATTTTAGAAAATTCATGAGCATTGTCAGTTTAGTTAATTACTATAGACAGTTAAACTATGTTCAGTCCAGTATTCAATGTCTTTCAGTTGGAAGTAGGATTTAGCACCGAGTGAATGCAGGGATGGATGTTTCCCCAACAGTTAGGCAGAGTTGTTAGTAGCAGTCTCTGTATTCCAGAACTACCTAGATGGCGTAGGATGAGGAGTCACCCATCATTTTAGGCTTGACTACTTCCTAGGAGTCACTCGTCAAATTAGGCTTAAATCTGGCCCAGTATCACCCATTAATTTAGGCTTGACATTTTTTGTTTTATATAGCTTAAGGGATCCACATAGCAGTTGGTAGTACCTGTGGTATGGTACTAACACCCTTTTACTTGGGCTTATAGGTTGAACTCCAATCAGTTTGAGCGAGGCATGTCAGTTAGATGATACCTTCCAGAATCTCAGTTCAGTATTCAGTACAGAATTCAACTCAACTTTGAATAGACCATAACATATAATTTATTTGTTATTCAGTTTCCAAATTTTAATTTTTTAGTTTACACACTATTTCAGAATCATGTTATAAATTTGGTCATGTATTCTCAAATTTTACAGCTTTCACGCATTTATATTTAGTAATCTTATGGTAGCCATCCAGTTTTACTTCATGAATGTTTACTCAGTTATCTCATATTATTCAGCAAGTTATTACTTCACATTCAGTTATCCCATGCTATTAATTTAGTCAGTTATTATTCATGCTGATAAACCATGCATAATAGTCTAACCTTATCTCTCATGCCAGTACATTTAAAGTACTAACCGTATACTCATTTCTTGTGCTATGATGTCTTATCTCATAGGTTCGAATGCTCAGGTTCCAACCCACACCTAGATATCCTAGTGCACCAACAATAATAGTAGTTGTGAGTCCTCATATTCTGAGATTCATTTATGTTTATTTTAGATTAGTTTAGTAGGCAGTCGGAGTTAGTTAGGGACCTATCCCTTCAGCTCTGGAGTCAGTCATTTAGAGGATTTTAGACACTTTCGGTCAGTTATTCAGTTATTAGATGTTATTGATAGTCTTTTAGCATTGTTGTCAGATAGATATTTTCAGTATTGTTTTTTCATACTTAAAACCTTATGGCATTTTTAGTTATGTTCCACATGTTCTCTTTTATTTTATTTATTGCTCACAGTAGGTCCCAACATGGGTTATCTTGTGGTCCCTCGGGGCTATAGGCACAGTATGGTGTCTAGGGTATACTCTCAGTGATTTTAAAACATGGTATTAGAGCTAGGTTTTATAGTGTCCTAGGGAGTCTGAAAGACACGTCGAGTAGTGTCTTGTACATGTGTTTGAAGAGCACCACACATATGGATAAGAGGCTATTAATTGCTTTAGCAAAAGTTTCCCTTTCTTCTGTATATGTGTCATGTGAATGACCATGAGATCTGCTTAAATTCTCTTTCTAATCCATCCATTAATTTTGTTACCGACCATGCCTCCTAAAAAGAACAACAGAAAGAGGATCCAGAATCAACTTGCACTTCCGTCTAATAAGAAAGATCCCCTGAATAAGAATGGCTCTCACGCCGAATCCAAAGCTTCATCCACTACCTTATCTTATTTAGTAGTTTCTAAGAATAATCAGTAGGATTTTGTACTATCTAGGCTTATGTTTTATGCTAAGCAGATATAGGAAGAGAAAGCTAAGGAGAATGAAAAAGAGAATAAGAGGGTAAGGATAGGTAGTTTTAATTTTCTTATCGAAATTTCATAGGGTGGTAATCATTCCTAGTTAGGTCTGAAGTTTTTAGCCCCAACTTTATCTTCACCTAGTGCACCATTACCAAAGTTTAGGAATGACAGTTGGGATAGGACGCCAAGCTCTAAAACTCAAAGTTGTGTGAGTAATGGGCGTACCCATCTACTTTGAGGGAAATGTGGTAGAAATCACCTAAGTGTTAGCAGAGAAGGTAGTGATATATATTTTGGTTATGGTCATCTAGGAAATAGGATGCGGGTGTGTAGAGTAATGTTTGAGAGAGAAAAGGATTTGCACCAACAGGGTCAGTCTAACCATCTTCCAATCCTATCCGATTGCCCAACTCAGCAGGGGCCACTTCTAGTGCCACCGATAGTCAATGTCAAAATACACTTTATGCACTCTAGTCCCAACATGATCAGGAAAGTTCTCCTGATGTGATTATGCATATGCCACAACCCTATCATACTGTTGTGCATGTTTTAGTAGACCCAGAAACTTCACTTCCTTTTCATAACCCCTATTTATCTGTCAAGTTTTGTGTTAGTACCAAAATATTAGTAGATCCCTATTCAGTGTCTACCTCAGTGGCTAAATTTATCCTGGCCAGAAGAGTATACAGAAACTTCCAGTTTCAGTTTCCTAAAAAAATCACTTCAGTTGATTTCAAACATAGAGCCATTCAATTTTAGTTTCCAGATGAACCATTCATTGAATGAAGGGGTAGTACCTCAGTGTGTAGAAGTTTTATGTGTTTCTAATTCTTTTTGAAAATCCTATGGCATCATATTATCTAGAATTAGAAGTATGAAATAAGGAGTTAGCAGTAGTAGTGAAGTCAGGATATTGTTATTTAGATTTGAGTAGATTATATTTCATGGGGCTAGTTGTATGAAAGGTGAGTTAGTAAACTTGAAATAGCATATATAAGAATTTTGTTTATTGATATGAAACTAAGTATGATGGTGGTATTATGATTTAAAAATGTGATATTAGTAGGTTATGGAGGAAGTTAGTATGGTTCCTTAAAGGCTTGGGAATATCCATGATAAGTGTTAGAATCTAAGTTTGAATCCTTGAAAATTGACCTAATAGAAAGTAGAGTTGAAGTACTAGATGGTGTGAACTCATAGTGTGGTGATACTCTTAGAAATTCTAAGTTATTCACTATTTAAGTTATCGTTGGATGACTATTAGGGCTATAGAAAGTTAAGAGTTCTATCTCAGAAGAAAGTATCAGTAGTAGGGTTTTACACTTTCGGATGTAGTCTTTTAGGGTGATTTAGTGTTTATGATTATTGCTATATCTCGGACCCTAGAGTAAAGTGGTTTCAGTTCAGTTTAGAGTTTGTTAAGTGATTCACAGACTTAGAATGATGGCTTGAAGCTAAGGGGGAGATGATAGAACAAGTAACCAAAAAAGGATCTTAGATTCTAGTACTGATACCAGTAAGTTATATAATAGCAGTAAGGGAGAACGATGCCCAACCTATTCTACACTTAGTGCAAAATTTTGTATTTTAGTTGTCACGATATCTACTCATGCCTTACATGTCACGATAACATTGCGTTGTGCCAAGGGCCCAATTCAGGAAATTTTACTGCAAGTTAAATTATGTGTCTAGGGTTAAAAGGGTCAATTTCCCCCCTATATAAGCTTCCACACATAGGATTTATCCTTTATTTATCCAAAATATTGATGTTTTTCTCAAATACTCTCAAGAACTGAAGCTAGGGTTTTCATAGAAGGTCCAATTTCAAGAAGGTTTCACCATCAATCTTCATGAAATCATGATCTAAGGTATGCAGAGTGTTCATTAATGGACCCCCTTTGTCCATGCAGTCCAAGAATCCTTTTCTAAAACTTAAGCTATGGATTTCCTTCATGTTTTCAAGATTTGGCTGCTCATGTTCATGTTGAAATATGAAATTCGATTCTACTCCGTGATTGTTGATAATTTCTATGTGGGTTTAATTACTATAGCCATAGATTCATGCAACCCTATGACTAAGCCCTTAAATGATGAAATTAGATTGCAACATGAGGTTTAATTGTTGTATAATGTGCTTTACATGTACTATACCTACAATATGTTTGATTAAATGCCTAGATGAGGAAAAATTGTCTAACTAGAATGATATCATGAAATCCCTATGTATGCACAAGTTTATGTCTATTACATGTTTGATGAAAGGCTCCTATGAATGTAGTATGGATTATGATGTTAGTCAAGTCTTCAAGTAAATCATGCTATGTCAGTTTCCTTCTATCGACTCCTGGGGGTTCTTGTACCGAAAATATTATCTCTGTGCCTAGAGCTATGTCATGTTTTCAAGATACTCTCAGTCAAGCTATGAACTCTTAGACTTCAGATAGTCTTACAACTTAGTAAAATAATCTGCATGATCTTATGACTAAGTCAGTTTTTAGATAACAATAGTATTCCATCATCCATAGAAATTTAGTAACTCAATCCATGCTCAGTTCAATCCAGTAAATCATGTTCAGTGTCCATTCAGATGGGAGTAGGAATTAGCATCGAGTGAACCCAAGGATGGGGACTCACTTCTTATACGACGGTATGATTCTTAGAAGCAATCCTTGCATTCCAGAACTATGTAGCCAGCATAGATTGAGACATCGCAGCCTGCTATATGAGGGTAGATGAGGTGGCTTAACCAGTTATGTAAGGGTTCCCACCGTTCTCACTAGAGTTACCTATTATATGATGTTTACTCACATGTTGTCTTTACCAGTGGTGCGGTATTGACACCTTCCCAATCAGGGCATAGATTGGACCCTAGCTTAGCTATTATAGCACCTTTGGGGCATGTCAGTTAGATAATACTTCCAATAGTTTGATGTTACAAAATCAGGACTGTCAGATATAGTCAATCTATCTCAATAATAGAACTCAAATTGTTCTTCAGATTTTAGAACTGTCAGATACAGTTAACTCAGATATAATACGAAACTCAGATAGTACCATCAGATTTAGGACTGTCAGTTACAGTCACCCATGTTATCAGCATTATTCAAATATAATCCTTTATGTTATCAGTCATATCAGTTATTAGAATATCACACTATCAGTATACAAACTCAAAAATCATAAAATCACGTTGTCAGTTGTAGTTACGTATTTATGCATGTATTCTCACATTCATATTAGACAGTCAGTTAGCATTATTTATGCATGTGAACAATTGTCTATAGCCTACCTCACATGTATACTCAATACATATGTACTGACATATTCGTACTATGGTGCTTTCTTTTTATGTTACACCATAGGTTCAGAGACACGAGTTCCAGATCAGTAGTAGATTCCAGATTGAGCAGTTAGAGTTGAAGTGAGTCCTCATCCTTTGAGGACATAATGATTTTTAGTATCTCATTGATTAGCTTATTAGTTGGAGTTACTTGGGGACATATCCCATCAACTTCTTATTTAGATTCTTCAGATAGTAGAGGCTTTAAGAATAGATGCAGACTAGATATAGACTATCATATTTTAGACTTCAGTTTTGTTTTGGGTATTTTATTACCCCACATAGATGTTACCTTATTCAGTTATGTTCATGATCGAACCTTATGGCCTTTCAGTGCATGTTTCTGCATTATTATATTATCTTATACAGTATAGAGGTACAAATATCTGTCCTGGGTTAGGTTGTGGTCCTTTGAGGTCATGAGCACGGTGTAGTATTCTGGTTTAGAAAATTAGGTCGTTACAACAGCTCATGACTTATGTATTCATGTTTTACAGTATTTTAAGTTCCAATACTCAAGTAACACTTTTAATGATCAACGAAATTCATATTTAGGTCTTCTATGTACGCAGTTCAGATTTCTTGATAAATCCATAATGTTGGTATTTATTCCTCAAGCCTCAGTTAATTTTCGAGTTATATATAGCTTTTATTAATGCTTTAGGACCTCATGTGTTAACCTTTGAGTGACCTCTCCTTATTGAATAATAAAAGTGATGGGAAATTGCTTAGATGGGACAGAGTAGATATTTCTTATTGACGAAAGATTTTTGTATGCTTGCTTTAGCTAAGGTTGTAAGTGTGAAGTGAGATTGAGGCTACATTGTTGCTATATGTCATGGTTAGGTTAGATTTTTTGTGTATTTTCTTGAGGTTGTTCATGGAAGTTGTAATTAATGGAGGTTTGTAAGATATGAGGAAGATTCTTTTATGGGTGTTTATTTAGAAAGGTATATGTGGTCATGAAGAAAGGCTTGAATATCATGTTTCTACATATATGGATGAATGCATTGCACGTTAGTTAATGTCTAGTAAGAGGTTAAATGTAGTTGTTGGATTGGTAATAATAATTATTCATGAGATTAGAAGTTGTTGAAATATAGGGTGTGTTGAATTAATGATTTGGACAAGTATTATAGTGAGATAGTTACACTTCTTAAATCTGAATAGGCTTTAACATAGAGAGAGAATTCAGTTCAGCTCATACTTCAGTAGGTAGAGTTATCAATGCCCATGTGAATATTTTCAGTTGTCTCAAGTGAAGTGCAGTTTTGAAGTGGAAAGTATAGTTGAATATAAGCTTCTAGTATGATTCAGTCCATTTAGCTAGCAATTCAATTTAGTAGTTAGACAGACAAGTTCCTATAGATTTCCATCTTTTGACCTAGTCTTACTATTTGAAGTTTCATGAGTATGGCTATTCCAAGAGGTAATTTGTTCACATTCATCTAAATTGTGAATTTAGTTCAGTTCATGAATAAGTTGTAGATTTTAGATATTCAGTCATGATTCAGTCCGTAAGTCTTCCATACTTCATATCAGTCTTTCCTTAGTATTTTAGCCAATTCAGCATAACTCAGGGAATGTTGTAATACCCCAGTTTCCCCCATGTCATAAACTTCTCAACTTTTCTTCACGAAATCAGATCCAGCCTAAGGCGGTGGTTACTTATAATTTAACTCTCTCATTTCTATCTTAGCCTTATAACCATTCTTATGTCAATGCATGCATTAATGAAATTAGTTCTGTTTGTGTATTGTGCTCAAAATTAGTCATGCAGTCATGTTCCAAATCATGCATGTTTAGAACATCGTACAATACTCTCAGTCTAACTAGTCTTATTCAGTTTAAGCGTCGTTCTTACGTGTGTTGAGTCTAATCCCATGAATTTTTTTTGGATACATATATCATTATCTTTATCATAGTGTATAAAGTGATTTCGAGGTAAAAAAGGTTCATAAAAATCACTTAGAATAAAGTTGAGCTAAGAGCCTTCGATTCGGCCAATTTTTGGTGTTTAATTTCACAAGGGTCATATTTGAAGGAGTATAACTTTTTGTATATAAAGAATTTGTCATAGTAGGACCCATCAATTTGTTGATAATTGAATTAACTTTCCAAGGATACCAATTTTGCCTTAATCTGATACCCGAGTGAAAAGTTATGTCATTTTTTTTAGGCAGTAACGTATCACTATGGGCTCGCTACACGAGGTCCATTCCTCATTTTTGTGAGTCATGACACGAGGTACATTCCACGTTTCTGGGGGTCACTCCACAAGGGTTATTTACAAGTGAAAAAGTTCCTAAGGGGCAGTTCGGTGCTTTTGCCTTATCCCCAGGCATCCAAATATGATTTATAACTCAAAAAGAGGAATTATTTGCCCATCATCTTCAAAGAAACTCACATAAAAAACCTTCCCTTTCCCAATAACAAATTCAATTTTCTTTCTCGAGAAATCAAGGTTCCAAGATACTAAGTTCAAGCAATCTTCAAGAAATCTTCTATTAAGGTATGTTAGATGTTCATCCATGGGCCTTTTTTACCCATGGAGTCCAAGAATATAGTTTTTTGGTTTAAATCCTAAGTTTACATGTTTGGAATAAACTATCTCCATGAATCTTTATGGTTTTTGATTATACATGATGTTTACAATAAGTTGTTGAAATTAAACTTTGCACATTGGATTGATGATGTTTTCAAGTTAAATCCCTAATTTATGGTTTAGTATTATAGCCATGTGATTATCATATGTTTAAAACTATCCTCATGCTTTAAATCATGACCCTCATGTGTTTAACAAAATGTCTAAGAGAATGAGTTTTGAATAATGACTACCTATCATGTCCTTAAAGTTTTAGTATGATCTTGTTTTTATTGTTATTGAGTCCTGGGGGTTTAAATACTGAAAATTTAGTTTCTTACCTAGATTTCAGTTTCTACGGTATGGTTTTAGAATAGTCATGTGCATTGTCACTTCAGTTAGTTACTATAAGTAATTAAACTCAGTTAAATCCAGTATTCAGTGTCTTTTAGTTGCTAGTAAGATTTAGCACTAAGCTAATGCAGGGATGGTAGTTTCCTAGTCAATTAGGTAGTGTCGTTAGTAGTAGTCCCTGTGTTCCAGTACTACGTCGCCAGTGTAGGATGAGGAGTAACCCGTTAATTTAGGCTTGACTACCTCCCAGGGGGCACCTATCAGACTAGGTTTGACTTCGCCCAGGTGTCACCCATCAATTTAGGATTGACATCCTAGTTATTCAGTAGGTTAGGGGATCCACATAGCCATTGTTAGTACCCGTGGCACAATACTAACACCCTTTTAACTAGGGTTATAGGTTGAACCCAAATAAGTTCAGAGCGGGGCATGTCAGTTAGATGATACCTCCCATAGTCTCAGTTCAGTATTCAGTACAAAATTTAGTTCATTTTTGCGTTGATCATAGCATACCGTTTATTAGTCATTTAGTTACAAAATTTTAGTATTTCAGATTACAGACTATTTCATAATCATGTTATATGCTTGGTCATGTATTCTCAAATTTTATAGCTTTCATGCATTTATATTCAGTAGTCTCATGCTAGCCAGCCAGTCTTTACTTCATGTATGTTTACTCAGTTATCTCATGTTATTCAACCAGTTATTACTTCATGTTTAGTTATCCCTAGTTATTCAATCAGTCAATTTTTATTCATGCACATAAAACATAAATAATAGACTAACCTCATCACTTATACTAGTATATTCAAAAAAATTGACCGCATACTTGTTTCTTTTGATATGATGTCTCATATTATAGGTTCAGACGTTTAGGTTCCGAACCACACTAAGATATCCCAGCGCACCATCAGAAGCAGCAGTGGTGCGTCCTTATATTCCAAGGACCATTTATGTTTATTTCAAAGTAGTTCCGTAGGCAGTCGGAGTTAGTTAGGGACATGTCCCATTAGCTCCTCAATTAAGTTTTTAGTATTTAGAATTAGTTTTGTTTTTTCCATACTTCAAACCTTATGGCATTTTCAGTTAAGTACTTAAAACCTTATGGCATTTTCAGTTAAGTTCCGCACATGTTCTCTTTTATTTTATTCAGTACTCACAACAGGTACCAACATGGATTAGCTTGTGGTCCTTCGAGACCGTAGGCATCATGTGGCGTCTAGGGCAAACTCTCAGGGAATTACAATCATTTAATTAAACACATCATATATTATCACACCATTACAACCTATAAGTTTACTTGTATAGACTTTAATACTTATTAGTTTCCATCAGCAACTCATCATCATGAATAATCATTATAAGGAACCCAAAACATATGTATGAGTGAATGTATATAAGATGTGAACATTATTTTTTACCTTTCTCAACCTCATTGTCAACATCATATTGTATTGGGTGGCACCTGGACCATGATCACACCATATCATATTTATAATAATGTGGTACCCGATGCATTATAATAAAATATCATATTCATACTAGAATGGTACCCAATCCATTGATTCAATATATCATCCAAATGCAAATAAAAGGCAGTGCAGTTATTAAATCACAAGTCATTATAGACGGGAATCATAGATGTTAAGTCCAAAAATAAGTACAAAGCCAAGAGAGTCTAAGTGTTACAAGAAAATCATAGCCTACCTCAATTCCTTGCTCAATGTCACCTTTAAGCCACAGTTTTTCTCTTTCATTCTTGTTAACATCGTTCTTAATCTTTACAAAAGCAAAAATATACACTTATTTCAATAATTCATTCTCTTTTAATCACTATGGATCAAACTCATTGATTTTAGCTATTAATTTATCCTATTTCATCTTCTTAGGATTATTCTATCATTTAAGCTTCATGAACCCTACTGAATCAGTATGAATAATTATAATTTTATGAATAATCATAATTCTAGTCCTATTAGTGTTTTATAAATACCTAGGAACATATCCTATTAAATTTATACATATTTCCATAACTTTTCATCAATTCCCATAAACTAATATTAAATCGTAGTTTCAACCGTTAATCTATTTTAAGTGATTTTTTAATGTTAAATAAATTAAATTAAAGTACAGAATGTAACTACTTACCTACAAATATGAAAAAATTAAAAATCCTCTGAAAATAACCTCCTCTAGCAACCTATTGCATTTTTTTGAGTTTGATTTTTAACTGTACAATCTCACTACCCATTACCACTATAGTGGTTAAAGTCCCGCTGTAGTGGTTTATGCCTTTTTTATGGAGGTCAATGCTATAGTTTTTGTTACTATTGTAGTAGTTTGAGGCAGATACTGGGTCCTTTCTCTATCTTTCCTCATTTTACAACACACACCATGAACTTTAATATTGAGAACCAACCCCTTTATGATAATCACTATAATTGGAGTTATATAACTTCATTTTAGGTGCCAAAAGTTTCAACAACTTTGTATACTCGTTGGCTATATAATTAATACATTGAATCCCACTATTACTAATGTACCAGATTTCATTCGAGTATCACATCCTTAAAAATAAGTCAATCCTAGACTAGCCCTAAATTTTTAAAATTTAATCATAAAAACTCTTGGTGGAAATTTTACTTCCTATTTTAGTTTAATGACAATTTAGATCATTACAAAGGGTTTCTAGATAGTAAAGGAATTGCCTATCTCGATATGAATAAAGGGAAATTGAATTCGTGAATGGATTTATGATTGTTGAACTAGAGTTTAGACTCCTTTTCGTTGAATGTGCACTCCTAAAATGAATATTGTATTTAATGAATATGAAATGGTAATACTTACTGAAATAAGCCATGGATGGGTCTTTGGGCATGGTTTAATTTATGAATATAAATTGATAAGGCCTAGCTTATAAGTTTCTAGTTGTCTATATGCGTGATCTCACGTGTTGAAGAATAATTATTGTTTACCTAAAACGATTAACTTGAGTTTGGACCAAGTATTGGAGTGGTTGACTCCTTTTTGTAATTCATGTTCAAGAAAGTAAATAGTTGAATAATTTCCTAAGTGATAATCATATATAAAGATGTTATAGCAAATACTTATGGATTCTACAAGTGATGTTGTGGTTGTTGTGATATCCATTTAATATGTTTTGATGCACCGTTATTTGGATATCTTCACGTGGTTATACTTGTTATTGTGGGATATACCTGTATTTGGATACCTACATGTGATCAATGCTTATTAATGTGGGTTCTACTAGTATTTGGACATCTTCATGGGATTTATCCTTATTATATTTGGTTTCTTGAGAGAACTATGACATGGGTACACTATTGTTATTATTGATTATATTGGATCAAGAGTGGTTCGGGTTAAGTATATAAATCAATAGCATATATTTTATTGTTATCTGCTTACTTGTCTATTCGATACAAGGTGTATGTTATTGTTGGTGAGTCTTTATTATTGCCTTGTTTAATGATTACGGTCATGTCTTGAATTGATTAATGCTTTATTGATTATACTTGACTAAATTATTGGTAATTATAAGTGAGGTAAAGATAGTGTTAAGGTATTCGTGGTTGTCGAGTTACAAGGTTATGGTAAATTTTATCATTTATTATTGAGGTATAAGTAAAATAGATTGGCTTATAATAACTATTGGGGTTAAACAAGTCAGAGTCCGGATGGATGACACTTAAGGTGAAGGTGATGAATGATCAATGGATATAAGAATAGAAATACTTGTAGTAGAAACAAGGAATAAAGATAACTTAAGTGGATGAAAGTGTTGTAGATTAAATTGTTATATAAGTTTTCATACTTTCTTCTTGTGTTTGTATATTATCATTAGATGATCTAACCCTAGTCAATCAATAATACCTTCTAGTACGTGCTGTTTGTACTAATGCTTCTCTTGTTATATGTTTTTTGAAGGATAGTTTGATTACAGGAATCAGTATCTTCTTTATGCTTGACATGGATAGTGATCTTCACTAGCCTTTACTCTTCTCCTTCATGGTGGAAGTTGTGTTTGTTCTTTATCTTTATTTTGTTTAGAAGAAGTTGTGTTTGTTTTTTATCTTTCTTTTGTTTAGAAGCTTTTTGTAATAACCCGATCATTCCTTAAGCCTTAATCTATCCTTTTGAATGGATATGTATGACTTCCAAAGTGATTGATGTTTAAACCATGTTGTAGATCATTGAATAAGCTTTCCACTGATACCAATTTCATCGAAATCCGACATCGGATGAGTTAGTTATGGCCTTTTTACTGAATGCTATCGGATAGCCCAGGTTTGACGGTTGACCTGGTGGACAGTCAAGTCCTTGGTGAACCGTCAAATGTCCCATCAAGCCAAGGCAGTAGCTCCCTTTTTAAGATGTCGTAAGATGGTCAAAGTGGTGGACCGTCACAAAGTTGACGAACCGTCAAGGTATCCGTCAGATTGAGACAAAATGTCTCATTTCTGCCGCTCAAGTGACGGACGACTTGGTGGACCACCACTTTTCTGACGGACTATCAGGTGAACCATCACATCAAGGAAAAACATTCTAGTTTTAGTGTTTGAGTGACGGACGACTTGGTGGACCATCAGTCCCTCTGACGGACCATTAGGTCAACCGTCACAGGCCCCGATAAGCAATTTTCAACTATTTTCAAAAAGGCATTTTGGTTATTTACTCTCCTTTTAATCCTTATATATATATATCCATTTGTAGAAAAGAAGATCATTTTTTTCTCTTTTCTCTCTAATCTTCCAAGAAATATCTAGAAACCTAGGGTTTCTTCCAAGATCCAAAATCCAATCTTCTTCCAAATAAATTCAAGAATCCTCCATAGTGATTCAAAGTGATTCCAAAACTGATTTCCCCAATTCAAAGGCATCAAGGATCTTGGCTCAAAAGTGTTAAGAAGAAGTTTCAAACAAGTTTCTTCATCTTTAAAATCAAAATCCAAAGTATGTGGGGTTTCAACAAGAACACTCCTTTCATTCTTCTGCCTAAAGATTTACTTTCTGTTATTGATTTACATGATTTTGCAAGTGGGTTTACACCCAAATTTCATTATGTATGATTTATGAGACTTGATTTTAATAAGCTTAATATTTTTAGTTATTTCTCCATCATGCTTCTTAAATTGAGTATTTTCTCCATGAGTTGAATATTTTATTACGAATTGATGATTCTTGAATGATTTGAGACAAGTGTCATGAGTTATGCCTTTCCATGAGAAATTTGACTATTGAATGTATATAGATATGTGAAATTGAGAGGCAAGAATGAGCCTTATGATGTTTCTATGAAGTTTTTGATATTTGAAATGATTTGATAACCAAATGTACTTGATATTGAGAAAGCTTGTATTGAGTTGAGTCAAGTTAGGAATCCACAAGATGTTTATGATTTTTAGATGAGCTATACATTTATATTTTGGTCTTTATAATAGAACCATGAGTTGATATTAATTGAGGTGGATTTCCTAACGCGTTCTGAGCTGAGCCTGGGAGGAGTATTTAGCACCGAACGGGAAATATGGTATTTCCCCAGAACTACGTGCCACCATAGGATTGATGTTGATGATTGTGGGCCAAAGGCCGAGTACGAGATTATTATATTGATATTGAGGTTGTAGTCCCTGGCAAGAGTACAACAGCCCTGCCAATATGGGGTTCTCTCCTTAGGAGGACAAAACGTTGCACTCCATGTGGTTCACATGGTGTAGTTATGTTTGTTATAAGAAACTCCCACGTCCATAATGATTTAAGTCTCTTGAGTTACCGAGTCACTCTAAGTAATGAGTTAAAGTGTTTGAGCTGAGATAAATGATTTACGAGATTTATGAAGCATGTATTACCACTGATGATTTGTGAGAAAAATGTTTTAGATAATTCAAATGAAGAAAATTATTATGGTCAGCATGCATGATTTTCTTATACATTTATGATATTATTTAAATGTTGCATCTGCCCGCTCATACTCAGTACATTTCCAAGTACTAACTCCCATACTCTTTTATATTCTATATTTCATCATGATATAGGTTTAGGAGCTCAGTCTTAGCAGCAATAGTGATCTACGAGTACCTTCTTCTACATCTCTGCAGTTGGTAAGTCCTCATGGTTCGATGACCTGTATCTCTCATTTTGTCTTGCTGATAGATGGTTGTTTAGTTTTAGTCCAGTACGAGTCAGTTGGGGATCTGTCCCAATGGCTTCTCAGTCTTATGTAGTAGCGACTTTGTTAGATTAGTGTGCCAGTATGTACAGGATCTTAGTATTTTGGTTGTACAGGATAGTATCATTTTGTATCTAAGCATGGTCATGACATGCTTATTCCTCTTTATCATATCATGATTTGTGTTACAGTGAGTTCTGAATGTGATAACAAGCTTAGAGGGTTAGCTTGAGGCCACGTGTGACCTTAAGCACTGTGTGACATCTTGGGATGGGTTTTTGGAGCGTTACACTTTTGTACCTATTTTGACAAGGTCATTGGGGTTGTTTGTAATTCTGCATTTTGACCTTGTCAAAATCTATTTATAAGGATCGGTATTTTGCTATTTATTTAAAACTTTCATGTGTATTCTTAAGTAGTGATAAGGGCTTTTCATATCTAGGTGGATTATAATAGGTTCCCTCATGATCCAGTAATTTGGATTGTGCCAAATTAACATCATTTAAACATTGTAAAACAACTTGGCTACATCATTTGTGTCCTTATCAATTTTAGTTATGATCAAATTAGTATTAGGACATGTAATGGTCCTAAATCAATAAAATATGATTAAAAAGAGAAAAAATAAATTAAATTGGAAAAATTAACATCATTCAACTATTGTAAAATAATTTAATCAAATCATACGGGAGTCCACAACAATTAGACACTTGATCAAATGAGTATTAGAAAAAGTGATGCTTGTGAGTGGTCTTAGGATAAATAATGTGTATGAACAAGTATTATTTCTCAAAACATAAATTTGTTCTGACTACATGCTTTATGATCTTACTTTTTGGTTGAGTTTAATATGAAGTAAGTTGGAATGACATGATTAGTGAAGATTGATGTAGTAGACCTCAACATGCATGAGGTTGCAATTTAATTATATATTAATTTCTTTGTCTTCATTGTTGATTATTTTATGATATTTTGATTCTTTCATTTAAATAAGTATAAAATGCCAATATATTATCTAAGTCTATTAAGGAAATTCAAAATCCATTACAACCTTTTGACACCAATGTGATGTGACAATTTAACAACATCAATCTCGGTATCCAAGAGATAAAAAACAACTTTAGACAATTAGGAGACAAATTAATGTAAGGTGACTAAAATAATACTTTTTGGCCCTAATTTATGTATCGCAGTTTGAATTTCTAAGGTCCGACAATTTAATATTGATCATAAATTCTGCATAGAATCCTTGACTATTTCGAAATTATAATCCCTCCTTCCCATTGTTTACTTAGTCTCTTGAGTTTTTCCAATTAATAAATGAAACGTAATGTTATAATGTAAATTATAAAAAGCCACATTGATATAATGCAGTTGATGAATATGTATAGAAAGTTGTAAAAGAATTTCAAGGAAGTTAAAAAAAAAACCAGAAATTCAATCGAGGGCAACAAGTTTAGGAAGATAAAAAGCATGTTAAGACACCATTCTCGCAGCAACTAGATGAAAAGTTAAAATACTACATTTGTTTTTGGAAAGAGTCTTTTGGTCCCTTGAGGAAGAAGATGAGCAAGGGACATGTGTAGTTTTTAATAAACTTTAATTAACACTTCATTTTCTTAGTTTGTGTGTTTTTTTTCTTGTGAATTTATAGCAGCATGTAATTATTCAGAATAATCAATAATATATTCCTATTTTTTATATATATAAATCCTTGTCTATGTAGGTATACAATAAACCTATACTTCTATTATAGACCAAAAACTTAATCTATACAAGAAAGTTCCAAAATCATTGCTCATATGAATATATAGCCAAGCAATAGTATGACTAAAAAAGATAAGTTAAACTAAATTTAGTTAGGGAAATTAACATCATTCAATATTGCAAAAGAACATAACCGCATCATATGAAAGTTCACACCAATTGGAAACATGATTACATGAGTATAAAAAAGAATAATGGTAATAAAAACCACTTAATCAGAACAAATCTATGCTTTGAGAAACAATATTTATTCTCAAACATTACTTGTGTAATGACCCTCCAGACCATTTCCTTATTTTTCATACATTTCCGATGTTTCGAGCCTTCACATAGTAGCTACATGTCGTTAATGACTTGACAGAACTATTGATTCAGTTATCAGATAGTTCATTTGGGTTTTAGACATATTTTCAATTTTAGAGCTTTCATTACTAAGGAATTGGTCTCGGATCAGCTAAAAAATATTAATTTTAGGCCAGGGGGATCCTTAGTTCAGGTTTCAAGGCATCACGATTCATTTTGGGCTATTAGGTAGATTTGATGAAAAATTAAACTAGGTACGGGACCCATATTAAAAAAATGATCCTTAATGAATATTTTGATTGTTCTATTGAATTTGAAATATCAAATAAGTATCGTAGCGTAGTTCGTTTGGACACATAAAATTTTGAATGAATCCTAAATTCCCAGTCAAAGTCTGTGAGTACTTAGTAAAATTGTTGTTATACAACATTGGGTGCAACAAAGATTTGACGTTCGCGTTCATGAGGCTCTAATCACATTCATGAAGGTCAAGGATGTTTGCATCCATATTCATGATCCAACTATTGTGTTTGTGAAGGGTAATCCAACTCCTAAACTTTACGCTTCACATTCATAATCGACCGATCGTGTTCATAAAAAGGTCTTTTTAGTCTAGCTTTACGTTCGCGATGTGGATCCCATATTCGTGAAGGACCATGTCAGTCTCTTTATATTTCTCTCTTTCTCGTTTCTAGGCCTATTTTTAGGGATTTTTATTTTTTAATGGTCTTAAGAGCTCAAGAACTCTTAGTAATAATAAATTGGAGTTGGGATGAGTAGAGGACGAGGAGGTTGTCTTTCCCCGCTAATTTTTTGAAAGTTTCCGCCCTAAATTATCCATAAACTGTAGCTTTTTATCTTTTATTTTCCTTAAAATTTGTGGTTGATTTAATCTCCAACCCAACTCCATTTTTTCCAATTTTGAATGCATATTACCTATCTTTCGAGATACCTAGCGATAGATCGAATTTTGGGAATCTATTTGTGGGCCCTCGGGTCCATTATTAATTCAATTTTGTGCCTGAATTTTAATATACAAATAAAGCTATAATTTTACTCCTATTAACATTTGATTATAATTTTGATAGTATGATGTCATTTTGGGACCGTGAGCAAAAATGATCAAATTATGGACGATCCAAGTATGTGGTTCGTCATCGAGGTAGATTTTGGTCTACTTTTCTCTATTAGATTGTGTATTAAATATATTGCATACTTGATAGAGATTATAGGATATTTTTATTACTAGGACATCATGACTTAATTTATTTAGGGAATTTAGGATATACAAGTGATCGAACCTTATCCTAAACTACCTCTTAAGGTATAGAATCCTATTATATCTAATGATGAACTTGATTAACCATAGATCATTATAAGGAATAAATATTTCTTAATTAGACCCTTATAGGAGATTTATGTGCTTATTTGCTTCAGTTTCCCAAATTATGGTGCCAAAATTAAATTAAACTATTTTTTATGGGTCTGAGGCCGTTGTTTCGATACCAATCACGGACCAGGCTAGTTCTCATGTTGAGTATTATCCGTGTCCATATTTTCATCCTTAGAGTTAACCTAGTCGACTAGTGCAGGTGGCTCATTATATTACTGACGGAGGTTAGATTTGTGCTAAGGGTCGCCCTGTTAGAGACAATGATCAGTCTTCGAGAGGTTCATCTTTGATTTAGACTAGATGTGGTTGTTATTATTGGTTAGCTAGATCTATTGGTTCTAGTTCTGCTCTTGTTTTCTATTTTACTAGTGGACTTCTTGGTAACTATTTGTGGGATTTTCCTTGTCGTAGGGCGATTGTTGTTTCAGCCCAGGGTATTTTATCTATTAGAGTAGTTTATCCCAAGGGTAAAAGTAGTTATTATGGTTGTAAGGGTGGTTACCAGTATGCTCAAGGAGTGTCTCAGGAAGAAAGGACAGGAGGACTGTTACGTTCCTAGTCAGGTGGTAGGAGTTGTCCATTATATGCACTATCTACTAGGCCCTAGGATGATACTTCGGATGCTATAGTTACAGGTTTGATTTTAGTGTATCGCAAATTGGCTCTTGCTTCATATGATATGGGATCCACTTTTTCTAATATATATGCTTATTATGCACCACAATCAGAGTTGACTAGTAATTTATTATCCGTGCTATTGCACGTACCTACTCACGTGAGTGAATCGTTAGGAGTGGATCGAGTATTCTGGTCATATGTTGTGTCACTTAGTGATGTAGATACTTGTGCTAATATTATTATTCCATAAATTCTAGATGTTGATTTTATTCTAGAAATTGAATGGTTATTCCTACATCATGCGGTCATGGATTGTTTTACCAAGACCATTACATTAGCCATACCCGGTGTACCCTCTGTTATAAGGCAGGGAGTGCTTAGTTGCGAGGTGATAGGGATTATTTCTTGTGTTCATTCTAGGAGTCTTAATTAGAGGGGATGTGTTGCGACCAAGTGCACATACAAGTTTATGTGGTCTTACAAAGTAATATTTTGGCCTTATGAAAAGCCGAATAACGATCCCACATGGACTAGTGTTAAGCAACTTTCCAATTCTAGTTCACAATTAAAATTTAAAAAGTGCAAATGTAACCATCAGAGTTTGAGAGTTACAACTAAAAGTAAAATAAACTATGTAGTAAAGTAAAGTTCTTGGACAAAAATGAGGAAAAAACCAAGGTTAAGGGTCTACGAACAATGATACTATGCTTTTGAACTTCATTGGTTATGTTACTTATCTTGGTTGTTGATTCACGGTTATGATATTATGACTATGGTCTTTCCAGCCTCTAATCACCTCTCTAACTTAGACCCAAAACTACATCATTCAGTGGAGTTGTGAGATATAAGCTAAATACATCCATATTTCATCTCGTAAGTGAACCAAATAGGCCACTTAGGTATATTCATATCCTAAGTGCAAATTATAACTTCATTATGTAGAAGATTACAATCCTATTCTATTTACCCCACGGTCTATCCTATTATTCAACCTTTTGGGATCACAAGATGACAATTATTTTATTCTAAGAGTAATTAATCCTTAAAATAGTAAAAAAAAAGTATAAATAAACAACCAAATATGATAAATAATCAAAACCAAATCAATTCACAACAAGAGTAATCGTGTTCTTGGCCTTAACCCTGAAATAGGGCTTTTAGCCACTCATGGACATAATTGTAATCACGCTAGAAGAATAAATGATAAAATCCTTTAACAAACTAAATTAAAGGTATAAAAACCCTATTTGAAGTTTTATCCAGCCACACTCAAAGTTTCAATGTCGTCCAAGGTCTTTTGCATCAAGTTTAAGTGTCCTATTTATAGGAGGACAAAATAGCATGTTTTGGACTAAGGTCCGCGTCGCCCCTATTATTCCATGGACTAGGGTCTGTGTCACACCAATATCATGGGTACACAATTTTTTGGGTCCCTTAGGATGTTCCCAAATCTGTGGTATGGACCTTATAGGAGTGGCTAGGGTCCGCGACGCGCCATAGACTCCAAAACATCCATTTTATGTCACGTCTTGTCCCATGCTTTTGTCCATCCATTCCTAGCCTTGTGGTATTGTTTACACTTGGTTTACAGCTTTAATATTTTACATGTATAATCATAATAAAATCACAAAGAATCCTATAGGATAAAACACCACGAATTAGAGCTCAAGATAAAAGATAATCCAAGACAGTGAACTAGAAACTTAAGCTAAGAACTAGTTTTGTCCTTTTAATCTTTGGCTTGTTTCACTTTAATCTTAAACACTATAAAAAAGTTCTTCCACACATAATTACACAATAATACAATTTAGGAACTCATTACACACAGTAGAGTCCATCCAGATCAACTAGAACAACACATAGCTTAAGCTAGTAACTCTAATTATCTAGTCTAAACACTAATTGACCAAATTAAGTAAAAGCTTGTATGAAAAATGCCTTAATCATTGTAATCAATATATTTAAATCTTATATTCTCATTTATGAATATATTAAGTCATTACACATGCAATAAGGCCTTAAAACAAGGCTAAATAAGCTTGGATTATAACTCTGAGGTGCATAAATCCACCTCAGATCAGAACCCGACACTTGAAGCCTTGTTCATACTCGAACAACTCTTTACTCTAAGAATCCTAACTAGTGAATACTCCACACTTATACTAACTGCAAGACACTCAAGATAGTACTAGAATGACTATGCAGAATGCAAGTTTTTACACTAAGCATATCATACAAATAATTGAAAGCTCAAGAACACTACTCCAAAACATCCTAGCCTCAAGAATTGACTCACCAAGTTGGAAAACTCATACATATTGCTTAATCAAAGACATCATAAAAATCATCCAACTGTCATCAAAGATGTTCCCTTACTATAAGAGAGTTACCCATGGTCACTCACATAGATATAGTGCATCAAAAAATTGGTACAATAATTAAATTACACTCACTCTCACAAAGAATTCATAGTTTACACAAGATGAACCATATGCTTGCCTTTAGTGTAGTACCCTACTAATATCATAATGTTAAGACTTATGATCAAATTGGTCTTTATGGGTTGTAATGTGGGATAAGGGATGGGTAGGAGCTATCTTTTCCTAGAATAGTGACTTTCTTCCCTAAGAGCTTTAATACATCACACTTTTAATTCAATTCACCTCTAATAACCAACTTTCCACCTCATCTGTCTTCATATACATCTTTTGTTTTACCCCATCTCCTTAAGCTCACTGATATAAAATATGGAAGGGAGTATTGTCTATTAATTCATGATTCATTTTTTAGCATAGATTTCTTTCACCTCCAACCACAACACCTCAATTGTACATAGTAATAACTATTGCGTTGGGGCTTTAATTTCACCTTTCTCCTACTTGAATTTCAAACACCTTAACTCCATTAATTTAATTCTAAATAACTTAGGATATTTGTATCAAATTAAGGACAATCAAAGAAGGAGATACAGGATACTTATGAGGCTACTAGTGAAAATAAGCTAAAGGCTTAACCGGGCTAACTAAGATTAAGCACAAGGGTAGGTAAAAGAGTGTATGAAGCATGTCTATAAAAGAAATGCCTATATCATCTCCTAATCCCACACTCTTTATATCTCTTTGCACACACACCATGCAAGTTCTAGCTATCTCATGCAACAAGGAATATACAAACACCTCACACCCACATGGGATATGCTCAACTCTAGTAGGATCGTTATATACTATTAAAAAATCAACAACATGAATTCAACATTAAGCCAACATGTTTAAAAGTCATAAACTAGAGCCTAGAAGTCTTTAAACTAGTAATTCACATAGTCAACATGCTTTTTATAACAAAAACACTTGCATCATGAAATCACATATAGAACCAACAAGATTATCCCACTTACCTAAAACAAAAGTAATTTAAAATGTACTCCTAAAAGAAAAAGGATATTGGGTTTTAAGGGGCACCCCCATGGAAAAGTAACAAAAATAGTAACTATAGGGTGGGTGAAGTGTGCACCTACTACACTGATCCAAATAACTAATAACAAAAAAATAGAATATTTTTGTATTTTTTTTAAATTTACCCAAAAACTAGAAAACAACTAAGACTCAAGACCCTACATCATCACTTCACTCGAAATAATGGGAATTTGCCTACCCCACACTTAAAAATCTACTTTTTCCTCAAAGTATACTCAAAAGTAGAGATAGAAATACTCCTTCAAGGCTCTATGACTATCAAGTAGCGTCTTTTATGTTTAAGAGGGTTTAGGGATCGCATACTTTGTCTCTACCATGCTCCTCAACTTAGGTTTCCAGTACTCAACTTCCTCTAAAGTTATGACTTAATAGAAACAAAATCTACATGAAATAAAAACTAAAATACTAAAAATAAAACACCTACCTTAACTTGGGTATCCTTTAAAGTAGTGCCTGATTTAGTATTTTGGCATGACCCAAAATCACACTTAATTATTTTCTTTCATCCTTTTCCTCCTACTTGGAGGCCAACCTATTATTCATTTTTGAACTCTTGAGTATGAACTCTCTAGGTTAACAAATTTCTAAATAATAGCTTTTTTAGGCTCGTCAATTAGCATCTCTTTGAGCTCAGGTATTAGTTTCTTTGGCATCTTAATGAGAAGCTTTGAAGAGGTCTTTGGTGTATTATGCTCTACAATCCTATACTCATCCACTTTCATCACTATAATCATGCATAAATCATATTAATTGGACAATGTGTTGAGTTGTTTGTAAATCATAAAGACCACTACTTAATCATCCATCCTTATTTTGAGTGTGCCCTCTCTCACATCTATCAATACTTCTACCATAACTAAGAATAGACATCCCAAGAAAATCAGCACCCTATCATCTTTCTTATAATAAAAAAACAATAAAAACAACAAGGATGATAAACTTACCAACCCTGATGCGAACATCTTTGATGATTCCTTATTGATAGACTTTACTTTAGTCTCTTATTTGGATTAGCATAGAGCATGATCTCAGCTTGCCCAAGCCTAAAGTGTTTAACATTAATAAGGGAATAAAATTAATACCTGTCCCCAAATCACTCAATGCGTGGACTACCTCACTGTTATTATTCTTAATGGTGAGAGTAAACCTCCTAGGGTCTTTATGATTTTGAGGAATCTTTTGTATGTCCACAACAATACACTCCTTAGTGGGTGCTACAATCTCAATGTCACGACCTAACCAGGACCTAGCCATAATAGGTGTCTCAAGTCCCTCATGGATAAATATCACCTCTATTACCTACCTATTTAGATCAACAAAGTAATACCCCACAAAATGCTAAGCTTAAACTAGTCTTTTAAGCTTGCTAAGGGGTCTCAAACTTAGAAAATTCTAGCTAAGTATTCAAACTTAGTATTATTTTGGCCTTCGTAAGTTGACAACTCTATTTCACGACTCTTATGACCTTAAAGTATCAATCTTTAGATGGATTCATGATCAACAATGTCATTAGGTGTTCTCGGATGAGTTTTCCATTTCTTTTACCTTGTTTGAACCATATTTGGGAATCCAAAATAGTTCATCGATGCAATCTCAGTGTGGTACGTCTACCATTGGGTCGATTAATATTTTCCTTGGCTCCTAGTGTCAATTTCTAGTGAACCAACATGGACTTGATGCGGTGTATTGGTCATCGCATTAATGGGAATGACGTGGTGTATCAGTCTGCACGTCGATCGTTCGGTTTTTAGTAATTTAAAAATCGTCACCTTAGGGGTATTAGAGTCTTTTTCCCACCTCTATTCAGCCTTAAAACACGAGATTCAACCTATATTGAGCAAAATATACTTACTTTCTCTCAAATTACTCAAGAACAAGAACCTAGAATTTCAAATTCAAGGCTCAAGATTTCCACCATTTTCTTCAAGAATTTAGCAACCAAGGTTTGTAAAGTGTTCATCCAAGGGTTCCTTCTATCCTTGGAGTCTAAGAAACTCTTTTAAATTTCAAGTAGCTTTATTTCATTCTTTCCATGATTTGGATTTAAGAGTATTTGTGATTATAATGTTGATTGGATTTCTATTCCATGATTAAGTGAAAAAATTATGTAAAAACAACTATTATGTATGTAGTGTCATGTGAATTCATGTTAAAGCCTTGAAATTGTGATGCTCATGTGTGGATTAGTACTATGTGCATATACAGTGCCTTCCAAGTGTTTGATGAGTTGTTCATACGAATTAAATAATGAAATTATATCGTGCTAGCATGTATTCAAGTTCATGTCATGCAAGTGTTTGATAGAATATCTCAATAAAGGAATGATGATCAAGTAGTTGTTTATCAAGTTTCAAGATTTCTCCATGACTTATAAATTATACTATCGAGTCCTGGGGGTGTTTAATACCCGACAGTTTAGCGGATTAACCAGAGCTATGGTCAGTCTTAGGATAGTATCAGTCATGTCATGATTAATTGTACTCTAAGTCAGTTATAAAATATAGGAAAAAATCAGTAGACACAGTACCAGTCTAGTCCAGTTTAGTATTTAGTTTAGACCTCAAAAAATTCAGCCAGTTAACAAAATTCAATAGTATTCTGTCAGTCAACGAAACTTACTGAACTCAGTTCAGTTAGACAGTATAATAAATAATAGTTCAGTCAAGCCTAGTATGAACTAGGAAATCAGTTCAATGTATATTCATATGAGAGTAGGATTCAACGCTGAATTAACCTAGGGATAGGGGCATTCCTTCCAGCAGATGGTTTAACCATTAGAGCAATCCCTGTGTTATAGAACTATGTCGCTAGCATAGGTTGAGATATCTTCCTTCCACACTAGGGTTGATACATCTCGTATGAGTTTTTATACTAGTGAGGGGTTGATGAAATAGCTTCATATCAAGTAGAGTTAACTCACAACTTATCTTTACCCGTTAAACAATACTGATACCCTTTCAACTAGATTATAAGTTGGACTCTAATCTATTCAAAAAGAGGTATATCAATTAGATTATTGCCTCCCACATTCTTAATTTCATATTAAGTCTCAGTTTTATTTTCAGTTTCTAAATAGAACTCAGTTCAATTTTAGAAATTCAGGACTGTCAGATACAGTCACTCAATTTAGTACGGGACTCAGTATAGTTCCACAGGATAAAGACTGTAAGATATAGTACCTTCATTATCAGCTACACAGTATTAGTAATCTTAGACATCAGTAAATCAGTAATTCAGAACTCAGTATCCAGTGTTGTCATGATCTTAGTTACAGTATACGTATTCCTGCATGTACTCTCATTCAATTTTATTCATCTCATTCTGCCAGTATTGATCATGCATATGAACCCATGTATTTCAGCCTACATCACTTCGCATACTAGTTCATTCAAAGTATTGATGCATACCTTTCTCTTGCTCTATAATGTCTTGTATCGTAGGTTCAGACGCACGAGGTCCCGAGCACCCTTAGCAGTTCAGATTTTCAGCAGTCAGAGTTAGTGGTGAGTCTTCATAGTTAGATGACATGATTATTTTCTTCAGTATTTCAGTTTACCAGCACAGTTTTAGCAGTTGGAGTTAGTTGGGGGCTTGTCCCATCAACTCCGTATTTCATATAGTTTATAGGCTTTTTAGACTAGAGTATTTTCAGACAGATGTTTCAGTTTTTGTATTTCTATACCTTATTTAGTTGTATTTTAATACTAAACTTTATGGAAAGTTTCTACCTAATTTCTGCATATTTATAGTATTATTATTCAGCTATTGTAGTAGGTTCTAGTCATGGGTTAGCTTATGGTCCTTCAGAATTATGAGCACCGTGTAGAGTTCAGGGTACAGAAACAGGGCATTACAATCTTTGTTTCAGAGACTTAGGTTCAATAGAGTCCTAGGAAGTATGAAAGCCGCATCTTGTAGAATGTTGTTCATGGATGTGTAGCGCGCCACATTTATGGACAGGAGGCTACGAGGTGTTTTAGGAAATGTTTCCCTTCTTTCAGTATTGAAGTTATGTGAGTAAGCATGAGCTCAAGCTAAACTCTTATTATAATTCATCTCTTCCTTATGCTTCTAGAACATGTCTTCCAAAGAAGCTAATGAAAGAATTAATGAACACCAGTCAGCCCCCTTGCGCATTCAGGCAGATCCCCTTAATAAGCATGTTTCTCATGTTGAATTTAGAGTTGCTTTCATCGCCTTAGCTTATCCAGTAGTTGCTAAAAAAAGTCAGCTGGCTGTTACCTGATCTAGGTTTATAGATCATGCTTTACAGACTGAGGAGGAGAGGCATAGGAAAAAGGGCAGAAAGAGTAAGGAGGCCAGAATATTAAGGTGAAAGAGTGCCTGAAAAAATCCCATTTGATAGAAATATCACAGAAACCACCAAGTTATCTACAAAGCTGGAAGTAATATATGTTTTGGTTATTGCAAGCCAGGATATAGGGTCTGAGATTGTCCTCAGTCAGGTTCCTAGAGTCAGTATAATCACCCCCAGCTCAGTCTGGTCACCTGAATTAGTAGGGTGCAACTTCTAGTGCCACCAGTGAGTAACTCCCAAACATACTCTATACCCTTTAGTCCCGATATGATCGGGAAAGTTATCCTGATGTGGTCATTGGTATGTTAAGTTTATCATTTACATGTTTATGCTTTACTAGATCCAGGAGCTTCTTTCTTCATTGTTACTCCTTACATAGCTGTTGACTTTAGAGTCAGTCCCAAAATCCTAGTAGAGCCTTTTTTAGTCTCTATCCCAGTGGGTAAATCTATCATAGCCTAGTGGGTATACATGAACTATTCGGTTATCGTATCTTAGAAATCCACTTTAGCAGACTTGTTCGAATTAGAGATGACTGATTGTGATGTCATTCTTGGCATGAATTGGAATCATTCCTACTATGCCTTAGTCAACTGTTGAAATAGAATTGTCCAGTTTTAATTTTTGAATGAACCCATTCTTTAGTGGAGAGGTAGTACTGCGGAACTTAGGGGTCAACTTATTTCTTACCTAAGGAAAAGAAAACTGATATCTAAGGGATATGTCTACCATCTCGTTTAAGTCCATAAATTTAGTTCAAAAAACCCTACTCTTGAATAAGTGTTAGTAGCATGTGAATTCTCAGATGTGTTTGTCAAAGATCTTCCAGGAGTTCCTCCCGAAAGGGAAATCGACTTTGGAATAGACCTTCTTCCAGATACATATCCTATATCTATTCATCCATATAGAATGGCTCTAGTAGAACTCACAGAATTAAAAGAACAGTTAAAGGATTTCCTAGATAAGGGATTTATCAGACCCAGTATGTCCATGTGAGGTGCACTAGTTTTATTCGTGCGTAAGAAAGATGGTTCTCTCAAAATGTATATTGACTACCGTTAGCTAAATAAAGTCATGATCAAGAACAAGTATCCACTTTATAGAATCGATTACTTGTTTCACAAATTTTAGGGTGCCAGCTATTTCTCCGAGATAGACCATAGATCAAGCTATCATTAGCTCAGAGTCAGAGAATGTGACATCTTAAAAATAGCCTTTAAAACTCTTTATGGTCACTCTAAATTCCTAATCATGTCATTTGGTCCTACTAATGCCCCAATAACTTTCATGGGCTTAATGGGTCACATGTTCAAGCAGTACGTAGACATGCTCATTATATTCTTTATCGATGACATTCTTGTCTATTCTCGTAGTGAGAATGATCACGCAGATCATCTCCAAATCATACTTCAAACTCTTAAAATCCATCAGTTGTCATGATATCCGTCATGTCTTATATGTCAGCTTTATGATCATGGCTCATATTCGAGCATGTTAGCAAAAATCATGTACGCTTATAGTTCCTAGTATAAGGAATTTTAGTTCACTCAGTGTTATGAATATGTTCGATAAAAATAAAAACTCCGAACTAAGTTCATATAGCTCATGACTCTGGTACCCATGTCATACTGCACAGTATGCTCAGTTCCTATAACCCATGCTACACTCCTAGCAAAATCGATTAAGTTTAGATTTTGTTATGCATATCATCAGTTTAGATCTTTTGATAAATCAATGGCGTTGATATTCTATTCCTCAGACCTCTATAAGTGTTGATTTTGGTATAGTATTCATGCATACATCAGGTCCTTATGTTTTGACCCTTTGGTGGACTCTCCTTACAAAATGATGTAATGATGAGCGATTGCTTTGGTAAGAGAGAGTAATGGTTTCATATTAAAGAAAAGATTTTTTTTGCATACTTGTCTTACACGAGGTTGTAGCTAGGTAGATAAACTTAAATATCAGTTTAGTGTGCTAGTATATGGCTAGCAAGAAGTTGTATATAGTTGATGAAGGGGGAAATTAGAATATTTCCTGAGAAAAGAAGTTGAGAAAATACTGAGTGTTAGTGTCTATTTAGATCCTTAATTTATGTCAGTCACCTAATTATCAGTAACTTAGTTATCTGTAATCGCAACAATTAGTTACTCAGTTATCAAAACTCAGTATTCTATTCTAGTATGAGTGTCAGTTACAGTCTTAGTTACAGTCTCAGTCATAGTCTCAGTCCAGTAATCAGATTAGTAACTTAGTTCAGTTTTAGGTTTTCTTGACCATAGCTTATAGTTATCAGTTATTTAGTTATCACTATTTTAGTACCTCAAATTATAGAATATTTCAGAATCATGTAATATACTTGGTCTTGCATACTTAAGTAACACAATTTTCATGAATTTAATCTCAGTTATCTCTTGTTACACAGTCAGTCCTTACATTATATGTATAATACTGTACAGTTCTAGTCTAGCTGTTCAGACTAACTGTAGTTCAATATTTCATGACCAAGTACCCAGTTATCTTTCATTCAGATAATCAGATAAGTTAGTGTGTTTATGCACTCGTGCTCAACAACCATGTGAATAATTTTAGTAGTCTTAGGTGATGTGTTGTACTAAGATGGAGAGTATAGTTGAGCGCATATTCAAGGGATATGTCTAAGCTTGAAAATTTGTAGTTGCAGTGCACAAGGCTTACTCACTTCATCTTAAATGATATTTTGTAGGCATTGACTCATATTACAAAATTTTAGCCAGGATGTGATTTTTTTATTCAACTGTGTTATTCAGTCATTCCAAGACTCCTTGCTCCCTAAAGCCACTAGAACTCTATAGAAAGAGTGTCAAAGAAAGGCTTCAGTCAAATATAAGTTTTCAGCATAAGTTAGTCCGCAAAACCACCAATTCTGTTTAGCAGTTAGGTGGATAATGTTTGTATGGTTGGGTTTCCCATCATTCCATCTAGTTGCACTATCCGAAGTCTTATGAATGTAACTATTGAAATATCGAGAAACCATATTGTTGCGAGTTCATCTCAGTTCAGTGCAACGCCTCAGTTTCAGATCCACGATATGGAGACACAATTCAGTTTGTAGGTGCCCTTTGCATCATCTCAGTTTTCCTAAGTATCTCAGCCAAGTCAACATACTTCAGGGGAAGTGGGTACTCATAGGTGGAACTTCAAATTCCAATCTCAGCCGTAAGCCATGTATTTAGGGGCTCAGTTCTATTCATGATATTCAATTCTTGTGTCACGTTATAGAATTAGTTATGTTATCATGTTCTCGTTCACGCGTGTTCAACAAAGAATTTCAAGTTTGAGATCGATTATTTTATATTCTTGAAGATACCACCCATGAAGGGGGGTAAAGTGGTTTTGAAAGGAGAGGCAGTTTAGTCCTCAATATGTCGAACCTCACCAATTTCTTAGTTATTTAAAAAAGATATATTACGAGGTTGAGTTGTCTTCTGACTTAGCTTCAGTACACCCAGCGTTCCATGTCTCCTTGATTAAGAAATGCACAGGAGACACAGCAGCCGTAGTCCCTATAGAGGGCATAGATATTTAGTACAACCTCTCTTATGAAGAAATCCCAGTTGAAATGCTTGATTATTAGATTCACAGACAGCGGAACAAAGAATTTCCTCTAGTAAAAAGTTCTTGAGTAAGCTACTTAGGAAGCAGAAGCAGACATGCGAACCAAGTATCCTTACCTCTTCTACGCAAACTCAGACTCAGCCTAAGGTGACAGTTTTTATTTGAATTTACTCAGTATCATGTTCATATATAGCTACCAACTTGATATCAATTAGTATTGTCTACTCAGTCATGCCTTCATAAATCAGTTCAGTTATGTACTCAGGGATCAAGCATGTATGTTCAGTACATAAACTTAGCTAATTAGTAATCCCATTCATGCATTCATGAATCATGTTCATCTATCACGCATGCATCAGATATGAATGTTCAAAATGATAATTCACTATATTAGAAATTTCCGCGATGAAACCATGATTTATTTGTGCATGTCCAATGTCTAAATCCCACCTATCAATATTCTCAGTTTCATCAGTCTTATTCGAGGAAGAATGTTCCCAAGGGGGACATATTGTAAGACCCCGCAAAATCCTAGCTTAATTCAGTTTTTTAAGTTTGCTAAGGGGTCCCAAACGTAAAAAATTCTAGCTAAGTATTCTGACATAGTATTATTTTGTCCTTCATAAGTAGGCAACTCTTTTTCTCAATCTTATCACCTTAAAGTATCAATCTTTAGATTGATTCATGATTAGGAATATCAGTAAGTGTTATCAGATGAGTTTTGCATTTTTTGGACCTCATTTGAACCATGTTTGGGAATCCCAAATAGTGCATCGATTCGAACTCGACGCGGCATGGCGGCCATCGCGTTGATCAATATTTTCCTTGGCTCTAATGCAAATTTCTAGTGAAACAACGTGGATGCGATGCTACGCATTGGCCATCGCATAGATAATTACAAAGCCACGTCCTTAGGGGCATTAGGGTCTTTTTTCCACCCTTATTCAACCCTAAAACAAGAGATTCAGCCTATATTTAGCAAAATATACTTACTTTTTCTCAAATTTCTCAAGAACAAGAACCCTAGGTAATTGAATTTCAAATTCAAGGATCAAGATTTCTACCATTTTCTTCAGTAATTTAGCTATCAAGGTATGTGAAGTGTTCATCCAAGTTTCCTTCCACCCTTGGCGTCCTAGAAACTCCTTTAAATTTCTAGTAGCTTGATTTCATGCTTTCTATGATTTAGATTCAAGAGTATTCTTGATTTTAATGTTTATTGGTTTTCTATTTTATGATTAAGTGCAGAAATTACTTAAAAACAATTATTATGTATGTAGTATCATGTGAATTCATGTTAAAGGCTTGAAATTGTGATGCTCATGTGTTGATTAGTACTATGTGCTTATACAATGCCTTCTAAGTGTTTGATGAGTTATTCATGATAATTAAATAATGAAATTTTATCATGTTAGCATGTATTCAAGTTCATGTCATGCAAGTGTTTGCTAGACTATCTCAATGAAGGAATGATAACAAGTAATTGTTTATCATATTTCAAGATTGTGCCATGTCTTATAATTTATGCAATCGAGTCCTGGGGGTATTTAATACCCAATAATTTAGCTGATTACCTAGAGCTATGGTCAGTATCAGGATAGTATCAGTCTTGTCATTATTAGTAGTACTCTCAGTTAATTACAGAACTTAGGATAAACTTATAGCCTCAGTACTAGTCTAGTCCTGCTCAGTATTTAATTCAGACCTCAGTAAATTTAGCCAGTTAAAAATTTTCAGTAGTATTCCATCAGTCAGTGCAACTCAGTGAAATTAGTTCAGTTACACATAAAATCAGTAACAGTTCAGTCAAACCTAGTATGAACTAGGATATCAGATCAGTGTCTATTTGGATGGGTGTAGGATTCAGCACCAAGTTAACTATGGATGAGGGCATTTCTCCCAGCAGAGGGTTTGACCTTTAGTAGTAATCCCTGTATTATGGAAGTATGTAGCCAGCATAGGTTGAGATATCTTCCTGCCAGACTATGGTTGATACATCTCATACGAATTTTTCTGCTAGCTAGGGTTGATAAAAAGAGCTTCATATCAGAGAGGGTTACTCATAGCTTTTCTTTACCCGTGGAATGGTATTGACATCATTCTAACATGGGTTATAGGTTTGACCCGAATCTATTCAGAAAGGGGCATGTAAGTTAGATGATTATTTCCCACAGTCTTAATTTCAGATTCAATCTCAGAATAGAACTTAGTTCAGTTATATAGATTTAGGACTATCATATATAATCAATTAGTTCTGTGTGGAACTCAGCATTGTTCCACAGGATCAAGACTATCTGATACAGTCCCTCAGTTATCATCTACATAGTATCAGTAAGCTCAAACATTAGTAAATCAGTAATTCAGAACTCAGTATCAAGTGTTAACACAATCTCAGTTATAATATACGTATTCATGCATGTACACTAATTTAGTTTTATTCATGTCATTTAGCCAGTATTGTTCATGCATATGAATCCATGTATTTCAGCCTACCTCACTTAGCATACTTGGACATTCAAAAAAATGATGCTTACCTTTCTCTTGGGCTATGATGTCTTATATCAGACGTTCAGACGCATGGGCTCCCAAGCACCCTTAGTAGTTTAGATTTTTAGTAGTCAGAGTTAGTGGTGAGTCCTCATAATTTGAGGACATGATTATTTTCTTTAGTATTTCAATTTAGTAATACAGTTTCAGTAGTTGGAGTTAGTTGGGGGCTTGTCCCATCAACTCCATATTTCAGATAATTTAGAGGCTTTTCAGACTAGAGTATTTTGAGGCAGATGTTTCAGTTTTTATATTCTATACCACATTCAGTTTTATTTCAGTATTCAACATTATGACAAGTTTTCGCCTTATTTCCACATGTTTATAGTATTATTATTTTCTATTGAAGTAGGTACCAGCCATGGGTTAGCTTGTGATCCTTCAGGATTATGAGTAGTGCGTAGCATCCGGGGTATATACCCAAGGCATTTCAAAAAAAGTCAAATATCAAAAGAATTTAAAACATACATCATAATAGAAGAACGAAGATTAATATTTATTCATGTAATGTCTATACCAATCACCAGTAACTTCACAACCATCCGTCACAGAGCCAATCCACTAAAACAACACACCCAAGTCCACAGTAATCCAACAAAGCCTCGAAGTCAACAAAATGTCATGACATGCCCCTGAAAATACCAAAAAATATAGTCTACACAAATTTTAGGACAAAAATAATAAAGTCCATTAAATGTGGCCTTCTGAAGTATGGATGCTCCCCACTTAAATTTCAACCCACGATCCACTCGAACACCAGATCACTACATTAGGAAAGTAAAAGAATTTCTGGTGTCTGCATTGTTTCGGGATACAGCATCCAGAGGCTCTTAGCGGTTGGAGAATTATCTTGTAACTCAGCGATACAGGAAGAATATAATGCCATAATTTAAAACCATGTCAAATCATCATATATAATTATATACATACATATATATATCATACCAGGATAAGGAACCAGGTTTAACATGAATTAAAAAGCTTACCATGGGCTGTAGCATCAATATCATATAAATAGTCACCCACATGCTATTTGGGACCAGCTCTCCCCTAGTTGGAAATGCATCAGTTTGTGTAGCTAAATAAAGCAGAGAATATCCATATCCATATATACCTTTATGAGGGACTACAACCTTCCAACATAATCAAGGTACTTAAGCACCAATATATATAATATGGGGGACTCGAACTGAATATAATCAAGGTACTTAAGCACCAATTTATATAATATGGGGTACTCGAACCGACCATTCACATATTCATTTGAGGTACTCAAACCTCTTGGTCATATAGATGCTCACACTGGCTAGCGTAGTTTTCAATGTTAGTTCTTCGATCTCCACTTTCACATCCTGGCTATACATTTTACTTTAAAGACCAATTAAAACAATCATTACACACACAACCATTAATCCAATTACTTACAAAAATAATCCCATTATTATTATCATACCAACTTCACTTGTAAGCTTACAACATGCCATCACCACTATTAATCAACTATGGGACTCAAACTCATTGTATAAACCAGGACATCAATTCAATTCAACATTTAGGTAATCGAACCCATGTAAGACCCCATAAAGTCCTAGCCCATTATAGTCCTTTATAGCATGCCAAAAGAGGTCCCACACTTAGAAAATTTTAGGTAAGTGTTGACACTTAGTCTTATTTTTGGCCTAGATATTTCAATGATATCATTTACGATCTTTCCAGCTTTATATTATCGATTTTTTTATATATTCATGATCAGTGTTATCTATAGGTTATCTCGGGTGAGTTTTTGAATTTTTGAACATAGTTTGAGTCATATTTGGATGATCCAAACAACAAAGACAATTTGATAAGGATGTGTCACATTGGCTTTCGTGTCATCACCATTGATGCAACGCGTCACCTATCGTGTCGCTAGGAATTTTTCAACTTATTTAATCATGAGTCCATAGGGGTATTTCAGTCCTTTCTCATTACTTTAACATGGGATTTAGGTCCCAAAAAAATATTTTTTCATCATTTATCACAATCTCTCAAAATCAAAAGCATTCCTTTTCAAGAATAAACCCTAGACCCTTCTTCATTAAAGTGCAATTTAAGAGAAATTCCTCAATATCTTCCAACAATTCATTAATCAAGGTATATTTAGGTGTTTATCCTTGGGTTGTTTCCACCGTAGGAGTTTAAGAAACCCTTTTCAAGAACTTAAATTATGATTTACATCCTTGAATGAAACTATGTTCATGTTTGTGATGTTGTGTGGATTTGAAGTCAAGAATAATTGGAGTTTCATGTCAATTAACTTGAATACATATTGATTTATGTAATCCCCATGTTTAATCTTTGAATTTTTATGTTGAATATAGTACTAATGATATTCATAAGTTGCTCATTCTCATGCACATGATTTATGTATCTATGGTGTTTGACAAAATGTCTATGTGAAGGAATTATGCATGATAACCTAAGTGTGATGTTTTTAGAGTTGAGATACGAACTCATTATCTATTCTATGACGTCCTAGGTGCATTAAATACTTAAAATTTAGCTGTTGTCTAGTCTCTAGTCAGAATAAAAGGATTTCATAGTATCCCTAATAGTAGTATATGGTCAGTCAACCAAATCAGTGTGAGTTCAATCAAGCCTAGTATAGTCTAGTGATCAGATTAGTGTCTATTTAGTTCGGAGTAGGATTCAGCATAGAGTGAACCCAAGGATAGGTCCATTCCTATCATCAGAGGGTTTAACCCTTAGTAGTGGTCCCTGTGTCACAAAACTACGTAACACGTGTAGGGTAAATCTTTTTCTGCTAAACTAGGGTTGACGTAACCATATACATCTCATGAGTCTTCCTGCCAGACTAGGGTTGACCAAGCTATTATTAAAAACCCATGGCACAGTACTAATACCCTTCCAACAGAACATATAGGTTGGACCCTATATCAGTCTATAATCAGGGTATGTCAGTTAGAAGATAACTCCCATAGTTAAAGTTTTAGTATTTAGTATTAAGTAATTAGTATCTAGTATCCAGTATTTAGTGTAGAAATTAGTTCATTTCTATACTATCATTACTTACAGATATCAGTTATTCAATTATCAGAAACTCAGTACTTCAGTTTTAGACTAACTCAAACAGATGATATATGCCTAGTATTACATGTTTAGTACTTATAGTCGACCCAGATTTTCATATCCTTTCATCCAGTTATTTCATGATATTTAGTTATAATTTTTATGCATGTGAACCTATATAGGTATCCTTACCTTACCTTACCTAGCATACCAGTACATTCAAATTAATGACGCATACTCTTTCTTTCTATTATGATGTCTTATATCATAGGTTCAGATGCTTGGGTTCCTGATCGTACTTTGCCAGTTTAGTTCATCAGCCACATTTATAGTAGCGAGTCCTCATCCATCTAGGATGCAATACTTATTTTATCTTTGTATTATTTTAGTATTTTAGTTACTTGAGACAACAGTTGTGAGTTAGTTGGGTTTCAGATATTTAGAGGCTTTCAAACATTATCAGTTAGTAGTCATTCAATATATGTATTCAGTTTTGGTTCATTTTTATAAACCTTATGGTATTTTAAGTTTTAGTTCCACATATAATTCATGATTATTATTCAATTCCCATAGTAGGTACCAGTCATACGTTAGCTTGTGGTCTTTTGGGGTTGTAAGCACTGTGTGACGTACAGGGTGTAGTCTTGATACATTACAAACATGGTATCAGATCCTATTTTTCTTAAGTATCCCAGGGAGTGTGAAAGCGACTTTAATTAGATTCTTGTGAATGGGTAAGAAGCATGCCACCCTTATGGATAAGAGGCTATGAGGCATTTTTAGGAAAAAGTTCCCTTCTTTTAGGGTTCATATCATATGAGTGAGCATCTACTCAAGTTAAACTCTCTGCCTAACCCAACTTTTTCTTCTATTTATAGAACATGCCTCCTATAAATACCAACAGAAAAAGCAAAGGCAGCCAACTAAAACCTTCGCCCATTTAGAAAGATCCTCTGAATAAGAATGTCTCTCATGAAAAATTTAGAGCAACTTTTACCACTCTATCCCATTTTGTCATAGCTTAGATTATTTGACCAGCTATTTTTCAAGCCAACCGAGTGGCTAATACTTGTGCAGTTAGAATTTAGGACTTTACCTGAATGAACCCTTCTTTATTTTTAGGGTCTAAGTATGAAGAGAATCCATAGGAATTCTTTTACATGGGGTAGAAGGTAACAAACATTATAGGGGTAACCATTAGTAAGAGTACTGAGTTAACTACCTATCAGTTGTAGGATTGGCTCATACATGGTTTAAGCAGTGAAAGGTAGATAGGGGCGTAGATGTAGGGCCTATAGAATGATAGGAGTTTGCTACTGCCTTTTTAGATAGGTTTTTTCAGTTAAAGTTGAGGGAGGCTAAGGTGTTAGAGTTCATCAATCTAAAGCAGGGCAGCATGAATGTGAAAGAGTATTCCCTTGAGTTTACTCAGTTGTCCAGGTATGCTTCTCATGTGGAAACTGATAACAGGTCAAAGATTAGCAAGTTCCTATCTGGTGTATCTGATAGTGTGGTAATGGGTTATAAGGTCACAATGCTAATTAAGGAGATAGATATAAATACATTTATGGTCTATGCTCAATAGATTAAGGAATAAAATACTAAGGAGAAAGACAAGAAGAATAAAAGGGCTAGAATAGGTAACTTTAATTTTACTCAGCTGAGGGCAGAAGGGGGAAATTGTCCTCAGTTCTTCCAAAATCTTCAGTCCAAGATCTATGTACAGGTATTTTACCAATGCCCAGATTCAGAAATGATAATAAAGATAGGGTACCAGGCTCTAAATATCAGGGTAATGTGAACAATTCTCAAACAAATCCTCTTTGCCAGAAATATGGCAGAAATCATCAGAGTATTTGCTTAGCTGGTAGCAACGTGTGTTTTGGCTGTGGTAAGCTAGGCCACAGCATCAGACAATGTCCTCAAATGGGTTCACAGTTTTAGCATAATCGTCCCCCAGTTTACTCCAATTGCCCATCTCAACAAGGTGTCATTTTTTGTTCCGCCAGTGGTTAGGGCACAAATAGGATCTATGCACTTCAGCCTCGATAGGATCATAAGAGTTCCCCTAATATAGTTACTGGTACGTTTCAAGTCTTTCACTTAAATATTTATGCTTTTTTATATCATGAAGCTACTCTATCTTTTGTAACTTCATACATAGCTGTCAACTTCAGAGTTAGTCCTAAAATACTCATAGAGCCTTTCTCAGCCTTTACCCCAGTGGGTAAGTCTATCATATCCCGACGGGTATATAGGAACTATCCGATTATGGTGTCTCAAAAAGATACTTAGTAGACCTTGTAGAGTAAGAGATGTCAAATTTTGACATCATTTTGGCATTGATTGGCTTCATTCGTTTTATACTTCAGTTGATTTTAGTAGCAAAATCGTCTATTTTTAGTTCCCGAATGAACCAGTCTTTGAATGGAGGGGTAGTACCACAGTACTTAAGGGTCAACTTATTCCATACCTTAGAGCGAGAAAAATATTATCCAAGAGGTGTGTCTATCCTTTGATGTGAGTGAAAGACTGTAGTTTTGAGACTCCTAACCTTGAGGTAGTTCTAGTCATAAGTGAATTTCCATATGTACCTCCCAAAGATCTCCCTAAAATTCGTCCCAGAAGAGAAATTGACATCGAAATAGACCTTCTTTCTAATACTCAACCCATCTATATTTGAACATACAGAATGGATCTAGTTGATCTTAAAGAGTTAAAAGAATAGTTGAAAAATTTCTTAAACCAAAGGATTTATTATGCCTAATTTATCTTCTTGGGATGCACCAGTTCTATTCGTGTGAAAGAAAGGCAGTTCCCTTACAATGTAAATAGACTATCGTCAATGGAACAATGTCACCATCAAGAATAAATACCCATTTCCTAGAATTAATCACTTGTTTGACCAACTTCTATGTGCCATTTACTTTTCTAAGATAAACCTCTGATCCTGCTATCATCAGCTCAGAGTTAGAGAATGTGATATTCCAAAAATAGCATTCAAAATTCAGTATGGTCACTTCAAATTTCTAGTCAAGTTATTTGGGGTATGTTCAAGCAGTACTTGGACGTGGTCGTCATAGTCTTCATCGTTAATATTCTTGTCTACTCCTGCAGTGAAAATGATCATGTAGACCATCTTAGAAGAGTATTAGAGATTCTTAGAGCCCATCCGTTATTCGCCAAATTTAGTAAATGCAAATTTTGTCTAAGATCAGTTTCTTGGTCACATAGTTTCTGGTGATAGCATTAGAGTTGATCCTCAAAAGACCAAAGCAGTGAGAAATTATCCTAGACTTATCTTACCATCAGATATCAGGAGTTTCTTGGGTTTCACTGGCTATTACTGGTGGTTTGTTGAAGGGTTTTCATCAATTGTATCCCTTATGTCCAGATTGACTCAAAATAAAGTGAAGTTCTAATGGCCAGATTCTTTTGAGAAGAGATTTCATTAGTTGAAGTGTAATACCATAAATTTTATTTAAGTCAAGTTTCATCTTTAAGGGGAGTAAGGGCTGTCTTCCCAAGTGAGAAATATTTTAAACCATGTAGAATTTCCCTAATATCGACTTTTTGACATGTAGAGAATTGATTAAGCTTTTTGTCTATACTAAATTCTACCAAATCTGATACTCGAGTGAAGAGTTAGAGCCATTTTAGTAAGACAGTGTACCTCTTGGTACTTTGGCGCGTTGCGGAGTCAGCGAAAATGGCAATCATCAAAATCCAGTGAGCTGCCGCCATTCCACCGTATTGCGGTGTATTTACAATTCGCAACAAAGGTGGCAATGCAATTTCCACCGCGTCGCGCCATCTAAAAGTTTTCCAATTGTCCAATTTCCAGTAAGCTGGCACGAATATGGCGCATCGCGCCAGCATGAAAAATCTAGATTTTCTGATTCCATTATTTAATTCAAAGGGAATCTTTCATTTTTCCCATGACCCCTATCTTCCCTAAACGGTAAAAAAAATGCCCAATAAGCCCTTATTCCATTATTTTCCTCACTTTTCTATCAAGAACATTATATTTTCTCTCAAAGGGAAAGGAACCCTAGCCAAGATTTCAAGAACAAGACTAAGGATTTTCTTCAGGAACCTTTAAGAAAGTGTCTTCTAAGGAATGTTAGATGTTTATTCTTGGGTTTCTTCCACCTAAGAAGCTCAAGAATCCTTTTCAAAATTTTGAGGTTTACATATTTATGAGATTTCATGATTTATATGTATTAGAGTCATGATTTTGTATTGTTGGGTTTTAATTCATGATTTAGACTAATAATTTCAAGAGTTGATTCTAGTATGTGATGAATTGTATGATGTTCATGATAAACCCTCTTCAAGTTACATGATATTGATGTATTCATGATAATTAAGTATAGAATATGTGGTATAACCAAAGCATGCTCCCCATATGTTTGATACATTGCTTAAGAAAAGATAATAGTGCCTATTAAGTATGTTAAGCATGAAATCCCTAATTTTCTGATAACTAGTGCATGCTAAACATTTGTTTAAATGCCGTAGTGAATGTATTATGATAAGTTGCATGTATTTTTATCCATTTGTATTCCTTATTGAATAAGTATTAGATATTTGTATGTATTACCTATACATTTACATGTTTATTCCATTCAAATGAGTGACGAGATATCGTATTGATTGTGTTGTGAATGAAAATCCATTTTCATGATATTCAAGTATGGTCCTGTCTTAATTATTTATGATATTGAGTGATAGGGGTATTTATACCCAAAAATTTAACTGCTTTTCTTGAGCCGAGTCAATCTCAAGATAATTTCAGTCGTGCTATGATCAGTTGAATTCAGCCATTAAAAACTTAATAAAATTTAGTAATCTTAGTACTAGTTCAATCCAATCTCAGTAACAGTCTAACCCAGTTCCGTATTCAGTTCGGACCGCAGTAGTATTGAGTTCATATTTTTGTAAAGATCAGTAAGTTATATAACTCATTAGCATTCTGATAGAAAGAAGAATTCAAAAGTATTCCGTCAGATAATAGAATCAAGTAAACGCTGTCTGATCAGTCAAGTAAGATAATCAGTAATAGATTCAGCTCAGTCAAGTACAGTTCAAGAATTAGTTTAGTGTCTTTTAGTTGGGAATAGGAACTATCACCGAGCGAGTGAAGGGATGACGACTTCCCCATTAGAGATATAGACTCATTAGCAATAGTCCCTAAACTCCAGAACTGCATAGCAAGTGCAGGACCAGGATTCACCCGTTAGATTTAAGATTGACTATTATATTATCTTAGGCTTGACTTCCTATTAAGGGTCACCCATTAGAGAGGCTTGGACATAGCAGAGGTCTTTACCTGTGGCACGGTATTGACGCCCTTACAGCAGGGTTTATAGGCTGGACTACACTAGATCATATTCAGGGCATGTTGGTTAAGTGACAACTCCCACAGTTGTTGTTTCAATATCAGTCCTTAGAATAGAACTTAGAAATTTGGACTGTCAGATACAGTCACCCATCTTAGTAAGGAACTTAGATAGTTCCATAGATTCATAGACCACCCGCTAGATAGGCCTAGTTTCAAATAAAGTTAATCAAAATCAGTACTAATAGAGCTGGAGATCACCCATTAGATATGCCTGATCTCAAAATCAGTCCATCATTTCTATTATAAAAAGATTTAGAGATCTTTCGCTAGATAGGTCAGATCTCAAATACCCTCATTCTTTATCATTATTAGTAGATTCATAGATCATCCGTTAGAAAGGTTTGATCAACTATTTAGTCAATCAATAGTCGCAAACTATGAACTCAGTCATTGATATGAGCAGATTCAATTAATCAACTTTAGTATCATCAGTTTCAGAGATTAACCGCTAGAGAAGAATAATCTCAATTTCAGTACTCAGTTATCAATTTCAGAAGATTCAATTATTTAGTATCTCAGTATTAGTAGTGAGTTCAGATGTCCATAAAGAAGTATCTGAGTATCAGTATAAAGAGTCACAATGATTTGAGTTATGGTTTTTGCATTCATGAATATTTCCTCATTCAGTAATCTTATATTATTCAGTTAAGATACGTTTATGCATAATCCTTTGCATTTAGACTTAGCTCATATAGCATACCATAGGTTTAGAAGTGAGAGATCCAGAGCACCATTAGCAGTCCTGACTCAGTCAGTAGTAGTAGACGTAGCAATGAGTCATCTTTATTCGAAGATGATCCTTATTTTATTATGGCATTAGAATCAGTTTATTTTTAGTAGATGAAGTTAGTTGGGGACATGTCCCATCAACTCCATAGTTCAGATAGTTAGAGGCTTTTCAGACAGAAATATCAGAATTCAATTTTTAGTTTTGCGTATTTTTGATGTTTTAAACATTATGGTAAGTTTCCACTAGTTTTCCTCATTTATTAAATTATATTATGCAGTGGTTAGGGAAAGATATCATTAGAGGGTTAGCGTTTGGTCCTTTGGGATAATGAGCACCGTGTGGTATTCTGATTCTAGAAAATCGGAGCATTATATGAAGACTTGACTCACTACAACCCAATTTTTACTTTGCCCGACGGTTCAGATGAATTTGTTGTATACTATGATGCTTCTACAGTTGGTTTGGGGTGTGTTTTGATGCAAAGAGTTAACGTTATAGCCAGCGCCTCTAGACAACTTAAACCCCATGAAAAGAATTATCCCACCCATGATCTTGAATTAGCAGTTGTTGTGTTTACCTTAAAGATTTTTAGGCACTATATTTTGGGGGGGCATATTGATGTATTCACATACCATTTGGAGGAACTATTTTTATAGGGTGCATATTGATGCATTTATAGACCATAAAAGCCTGAAGTATGTATTTTTACAGAAAGACCTAAACTTGCATCAGAGAAGGTGGTTACAATTATAGAAAGAATATGACATAAATGTTTTATATCATTCGGACAAGGACAATGTAGTGAAAGATGCCATTAGTAGGTTATCGATGGGTAGTGTTTCTCATGTTGAAAATGGAAAGAAGAAGTAAGTTTAGGAAGTTTATCAGCTTGCTAGACTAGGTGTCCATTTGGTTAATTTGGCCAAAGGTAGAGTTTGGGGGCAAAATAGTTTGGAATATTATTTAGTTTTTGAGGTAAAAGAAAAGAAGGACAGGGATCCTAATTGAGTTAAGCAGAAAGAATCATCCAAAGACCAGAAGGTTGAGGTTTTCTCCCATGAGGGAGATAGTGCATTGCGTTGCCATGGTAGGCTTTGTGTGCCCTATGTAGATGGCGTGAGATAGTAAATTCTTGATGAATCGCTTGGTGCGCATAAATATATTCATCTAGGGGACACTAAGATATACCGCAACTTGTGGGAAGTGTATTGGTGTAGTGGGATGAAGATAAACATTGCGGAGTTTACTTATGCATACACTTCAAGATTATTATTCAGTGCTCACAGCAGGTACCATTCATGGGTTAGATTGTAGTCTTACGAGGTTGAAAGCACTGTGTGATGCCCACGGTGTAGTCTTAAGGCCTTATAACCTATTTATCCAATTAAACCACCAAGGTTCTTATTGAAATCAATTTATGGCCAACAAGGCCTTGATAAAACCACTTACCAATCATCAACATTCATATGCCAATGCCTTAGTTCAAAACACAATCCTCATTGACATTTTCAAAAATATGTTGAAAGCATACCATTGTCAAACCATTTTTCAAGCCAAAAAACTATCAATTCTATGTTTAAACATGACCCATTCGTTAAACCACATTTCCTATGTACCCACATGTGTAAAGCCATTATCAAAACAAGTCCAGTAGTAGTTTAAAACACGGGAAAGCAATACTAAACATTATGCATTCAAATACTCAACTATGTAATTTGAAAAACAAACATTAATTATTGATGAAAAATGTTTAAAAAACATGATTTTTGTTAGCTAAAAATAAAGGAAGAGTCACATGCATATGTTATGAAGATTCACAAAGAGAATTTTATTTCTAAACTCGTAGATGACCACCATGAATAAACCATAGCCCAATATTTCCTGAGAAGTTTTAGAAAGTGTTCGATCTTCTATAGGGTAGAACGAATGCCTATTAAGTGTTATAAGATATGGGGTTTTAAGGGATTACAATAGGAATTTTCTAAAATACTCTCAGCTTAAAAATTGTATAGAGCAGAAAGTTGCAGACCAAATTCATCCCAACATATGAATCCCTGGCCTTAATCAACACAATACCATACAACTAGTACCATTAAGTAGTATCCAAGGCAGAAATCAATGGCTAAATACTAGACAACATATGATTGGATCTTAGTCTCTCATCACATTACCATATGACTCATATTGTTCCTCTTGTAACTAGGATTGAATTTGGCCAACAACGCACTAAACAACAATGACTAGGATCCTTATACCTATAACCACACCATATGACTTGTGGTGTGAGTCCTATGATGACAAAAGATCCAAGACTCAAGAAATTTGTAGTGGGAAATTTTGGGGTGTTTCAATCAATATCGTGCAGCTTAACTTTACTAAATACCACATATACCAAGCACTTAGCATAATTGGGCATTCCCAATAAAATATCTACAAGAGGAAGGATAATATGAGGCTCTCTAAATATGTCCAAGAACTTCTAGAAGAATGCATCCTCCTTTGATTTTCTTATCATCTGTAGAAATGGTAGTTGTGGGCTCTCCTTCTCACCAACTTTGTTTTTGGGTACTCAAACTTCCCTAAATGATCAACAACTAAGTCTGCTATTGGTTAAGGAATCAACTCTACATCTACCTACTTATTTGTCTTTGCAGGTCAGTCAATCAACTCTTAACCACCCCTCAAAGTAATTTCCATTACTTGTTTGAGAGGTTTAGTGTCACTTTACAAACCACCTTGAGGCCTTTTATTTTGTACTATTTAATTTTCCCCAACTAAAACTCCAACTTCGTTAGAAGTACTTGCTGATTTTTGAGTTCAGTAGCCATTTGTTCTTGGGTGGCCATGATCTTCATTAACATGACCTCTATGTTGCTGGCCTGTGTGATTTACTACTACTACTGAAACTAGAGGTGTTGGTTGTTGCGCCATGTCTTATAATTTATGAAATTGAGTCCTGGGGGTATTTAATAACTGATAATTTCGCTAATTACCTAGAGATATGGTCAGTCTCATTATAGTATCAATCATGTCACAATCATTAGTACTCTTAGTCAGTTATAGAAAATAGGAAAAACTTAGTATACCTAGTACTAGTCCAGTCCAATTCAGTATTCAGTTCAGAGCTCAGTAAATTCAGCCTATTAACAAAATTTTATAGCATTCCGTTAGTCAACGGAACTCAGTGAACTCAATTCAGTTAAACAATATAATTAGTAACTGTTCAGTCAAGCCTATATGAATTAGGAAATCAATTCAGTGACTATTTAGATGGGAGTAGGATTCAGCACCGAGTTAATACAGGGATGGGGGCGTTTCTGCTAGTAGAGGGTTTCACCCTTATTAGTAATCCCGGTAATACAAAACTACGTAGCCAGCGTAGGTTGAGATATCTTCCTTCCAGATTAGATCTGATACATCTCATATGAGTTTTCCTACCAGCGAGGGTTGACAAAGTAGCTTCTTATAAAAGAGGGTTAACTTATAGCTTTTCCTTGCCCATGGAATGGTACTAACACCCTTAAAACATGGGTTACAAGTTGGACCCTGATCTATTAGAAAGAGGTATGTCGGTTAGATGATTAACTCCCACAGTCTCAATTTCAAATTCAGTCTCAGAATAGAACTCAGTTCAGTTCTATATATTTAGGACTATCAGATATAGTCACTTAGTTTAGTATTGAACTTATCAAAGTTCCATCGGATCAACACTATCAGATATAGTCCCTTAGTTATCAACTACACAGTATTAGTAAACTCAGACATCAGTGAATTAGTAATTTAGAACTCAGTATACAGTGTTATCACGATCTTAGTTATAGTATATGTATTCATACATGTACACTCATTAAGGTTTATTTATGTCATTCATCCAGTATTGTTCATGCACATGAACCCATGCATTTCATCCCATCTAACATAGCATACCAGTATATTCAAAGTACAGACACATACCTTTCTCTTGCACTACAAAATCTTATATCATAGGTTCAGACACACGGGATCCTGAGCACCCTTAGCAGTTTAGATTTTCAGTAGTCAGAGTTAGTGGTGAGTCCTCATTATTCGAGGAAATGATTATTTGCTCCAGTATTTCAGTTTAGCAATATAGTTTTAGTAGTTGGAGTTAGTTGGGGGCTTGTCTCATCAACTCCATATTTCAGACAGATGTTTCAATTTTGGTATTGCTATACTGTATTCAGTTTTATTTTAGTACTGAACCTAATGGCAACTTTCCACCTAATTTCCACATATTTATAGTACAATTATTCAGCTATTGCAATAGGTAACACTCATGGGTTAGCTTGGGGTCCTTTGGGATTATGAGCATCATATAGTGTCCAGAGTACAGACTAGGGGTGTTACAAAAAATCTCAAGTATCAAATGAATTCCAAACATACAACATTATAGAAAAACCAAGATTAATATTTATTCATGGAAATCTCTAAACTAATCACCGGTAACTTTACAACCATCCATCACTGAGCCAATCCACCAAAACAACACACCAAAGTCCACAGTAATCCAACAAATCCTCTACAAACCGAAGTCAATAAAATATTAGCACATACCCCTGATAATAGTAAAAAATGTAGTCTACACAAATTCTAACACAAAAGTAATAAAGTCTATGTAATGAGGCCTTCCGAAGTATGGAAGCTCACCACTTAAATGTCAACCCACGAACCACACGAACACCGGACCACTGCACTAGAAAAGTAGAAGAAGTTCTGGTGCCTGCATTGCATAGGGATACAACATTTAGAGACTCTAAGCTGTTGAAGATTATCTTGTAACTCAGCGATAGAGAAAGAATATAATGCCATCATTCAAATCCAAGTCAAATCATCATATGTAATCACATACATACATATAAAAGTGTATATCATCTAAGGATTGGGAACTAAGTTTTTCATGAATTAAAAATCTTAACATGGGCTATGTAGCATCACCATCATATAACCAGTGATCCACAGGCTATTTGGGCCCAGCACTCCCCTAGTTTTAAGGGCACCAGTGCATGTAGCCACACCAACCAGAGAATATCCATATCCATACATGCCTTTATGGGGGACTACAATCTTCCGCCATAATCAAGGTACTTAAGCACCAACGTATACAATATGAGGGACTCAAACCACCCATTTATATAATCATTCAAGGGACTCTTACATCTTGATCATATAGACATTCATATTCACTAGCATAGTTTCCAATGTTAATTCTTTGATCTCCACTTTCATAGCCTGGCTACATATCTTAGAATGGTAGGAGTTTGCTATTGCCTTTTTACATAGTTTTTTTCTGTTGGAGTTAAGCAAGGCTAAGGTGTTAGAATTCATCAACCTAAAGCAGCGAAACAAGAGTGCGAAAGAGTATTCCCTTAATTTTACTCAGTTGTCCAGGTATGTTTCTCATGTGGGTGTCTGTTGTATCTGACAGTATGGTCAAGGGTTGTAGAACTACAATTCTTATTAAGGAGATAGACATGACTAGGTTGATGGTCTATGCTCAATAAATTAAATAAAAAAATACTAAAGAGAAAGAGAGGGAGAAAAAAGGGCTAGAATAGGTAACTTTAATTTCACTTAGCTGAGGTTAGAAGGTTGAAACTGTCCTTAGTTCTACCCAAAACCTTCAGTCCAAGCTCTATCTACAGCCGGTTCACTAATGCCTAAATTCAAAAATGATAATAACGATAAGGTGCCAGGCTGTAAATATCCGGATAGTGTGAATAATTCTCAAAGAAATCCTCTTTGCCAGAAATATGGTAGAAATCATCAGGGTATCTTCTGGGCTGACAGCAATGTGTGTTTTGGGTGTTGTAATCAAGGCCATAGGACTAAACAATTTACTTAAATGGGTTCACATTTTCAGCATAATTGTCCCCTAGTTTTGTCGGATCGCCCATCTCAACAGGGTACCGCTTCCAGTGCCACCAGTGGGTAGGGCCTAAATAGGCTCTATGTACTTCTATCCCAACAGGAGAAGGAGAGTTCTCCTGATGTATTTACTGGTACGTTGCAAGTCTTTAACTTATATGTTTATACTTTATTATATCATGGAGCTTTTCTCTATTTTGTAACTTCATACAGTCATCAACTTCAAAGTCAGTCCTAAAATACCAACAGAGCCTTTCTCATCCTCTACCTCAGTGGGTAAGTCTATCATAGCCCGACGGGTATATAGGAACTATCTGGTTATAGTGTCTTAGAAAGTTACTTTAGTAGACCTTGTAGAGCAAGATATGACAAATTTTGACATCATTTTTGGCATGGATTAGCTTCATTCATGCTATGCTTTAATTAATTTTAGTAGCAAAATTGTCTATTTTTAGTTCTCGAATGAACTAGTCCTCGAATGGAAGGGTAGTACGACAACACTTAAGGGTCAAATTGTTTCATACCTTAGAGCGAGAAAAATGATATCCAAGGGGTGTGTCTATCATTTGGTTTGAGTCAAAGACTATAGTTTTGAGACTCCTAAACTTTAGTTAGTTCCAGTCACAAGTGAATTTCCATATATGTTTCTCGAAAATTTCCCAGAGTTCCTCCTGAAAGTGAAATTGACTTTGAAATAGAACTTCTTCCTGATACTCAGCCCATCCCTATTCAGACATACAGAATGGCTCCAGCTGATCTTAAAGTATTAAAAGAATAGTTCTCCTAGGGATGCACTAGTTCTATTCGTGCGAAAGAAAGATAGTTCTCTGAGAATGTGTATAGACTACCATCAACGGAACAAACTTACCATCAAGAATAAATACCCACTTCCTAGAATCTATCACTTGTTTCACCAACTTCAGTGTGCCATTTACTTTTCTAAGATAGACCTTAGATCCTTCTATCATCAGCTTAGAGTCAGAGAATGTGACTTTTTAAAAATAACTTTCAAAACTTGGTATGGTCACTTTGAATTTCTAGTTATGTCATTTGGTCTTACCGATGCCCAAAATCTTTTATGGACTCGATGAACTGCATGTTCAAGTAGTACTTGGACATGTTCATCGTAGTCTTCATCGATGATATTTTTGTCTACTCTGGCAGTGAAAATGACCATCCAGACCATCTCAGACAGGTATTACAGACTCTTAGAGCCCATAAGTTCTTTGCCAAATTTTGTAAATACAAATTTTGGCTAAGATCAATAGCTTTCTTGGTCTCATAGTTTCTGGTGATGGCATTAGCTTTGATCCTCAAAAGGCCAAAGCAGTGAAAAATTAGCCTAGACCCATCTATCCATCAGATATCAGGAGTTTCTTAGGTTTGGTTGGCTAGTACTGGTGGTTTGGTGAAGGGTTTTCATCTATTGCATCCCCTATGTCAAGATTGACTCTGAGTAAATTTAAGTTCCAGTGGTCAGATTCCTATGAGAAGAATTTTTATGAGTTGAAGACTTGAATCACTACAACCTAATTTTTACTTTGCTCGATGGTTCAGACAAATTTGTTATATTCTATGATGCTTCTAGCGTTGGTTTGAGGTGTGTTTTGATGAAAACAGGTAAGGTTATAGCCTACACCTCTAGACAACTTGAGCCCCATGAAAAGAATTATCCCACCCATAATCTTGAATTAACAGTTTTTGTGATTACCTTAATGATTTGGAGGCACTAATTGTATGGGGTGCATGTTGATGTATTCATAGACCATTTGGAGGCATTATTTGTATGGGGAGCATGCTGACATATGTACATACCATAAAAACCTACACTATTTATTTTTGCAGAAAGACCTGAACTTGCATCAGAGAATTTTGTTAAAGTTGTAGAAAGATTATGACATGAATGTTCTTTATGATTCGGGTAATGTCAATATAGTGGAAGATGCCCTCAGTAGGCCGTATATGGGTTGTGTTGCTCATTTTGAAACTGGTCAATAGAAGTTAGTTCGGGAAGTTCATCAGTTTGCCAGACTAGGTGTCCATTTGGTTGACTCAGCTGAAGGTAGAGTTTAGGGGCAAAATAGTTCGGAATCTTCTTTAGTTTTTGAGATAAAAGAAAAGTAGGACAAGGATCCTAATTTAGTTTAGTAGAAAGAGTCAGCCAGAGACCATAAGGTTGAGGTTTTCTCCTAAAGGAGAGATAGTGTGTTGCGTTTCTAAGATAGTCTATGTGTTATATGTGTAGATGGCGTGAGATAGGGGATTCTTGATGAATATCGTGGTGCTTATTACTCTATTCATCCAGGGGCTACTAGGATTTATCACAACTTGTGGGAAGTCTATTGGATGAGTGGGATGAAGATAGACATTGTAGAGTTTGTCGCTAAGTGCTCTACTTGTCTGCAAGTGAAGATTGAGCACCAAAAGCCTAGTGGTTCCATACAAGATTTCAGTATTCCCACTTGGAAGTTGGATTAAGTGAACACAGACTTCATTATGGGTTTGCCTCATACTCGTCATCAACAGGATTCGATTTGGGTCATTATAGACAGAATGACCAAGTCCGCTCATTTTTTGTTATTCCATACATCCTATTTAGCCGAGGACTATGCTAGGCTCTATATCAGAGATTTGGTTAGGTTACCCAGTGTACCTTTGTCCATCAGTTAAGATAAAGGTATGCAGTTCACCTCTCATGTTTAGAAAGCTTTCCAGAAGGGTCTTGGTACCCAAGTCCATCTTAGTACATCCTTCCACCCTCAGATAGATGGTCACGCAGAAAGGACCATTCAAACTTTAGAAGATATGTTGAGAGTGTGTGTCATTGACATTGAGGGAAGTTGGGATGACCACTTACCTTTGATTGAGTTCATGTCTAATAAAAACAATCATTTTAACATTTAGATGGCTCCGTTTGAGGCTCTTTATGGAAGAAGATGTAGATCTCCCATTAGTTTATTTCAAGTAGGTAAGGCCGCAGTAGTGGGTCCTGACTTGGGGTATGATGCTTTAGACAAAGTGTAGTTGATTAGGGAAAGGCTTAAGGCAGCCCTAAGCCTACAGAAATCTTATGCAAATGTTAGAAGGAAAGATCTTGAATTTGATATTGGTGATTATTTGTATATGATAATATCTCCCACAAAGGGGGTGAAGAGGTTTGGTACGAAGGGGAAGATTAGTCCCTAATATATTGGTCTTTATATGATTCAAACTCATTTCAGAATGGTAGCCTATGAACTATAGTTTCCTGTAGACTTAGCATCAGTGCACCTAGTATTTCATGTCTCTTTGCTAAAGAAGTGTATTGGTGACCCAGCAGTAGTAGTCCCCGAAGAGAGTGTAGATATTCGGAATAGTCTCTCTTACGAAGAAGTCTAAGTTAGAATCCTTGATTTTTAGACTCGCAGACTAAGGAACAAAGAAGTTCCCTTGATCAAAGTTCTTTGGTGGAATCCGTCCACTGAGGGAGCCACGTAGGAAGCTGAAGCAGACACGCGAACCAAGTACCCTCATCATTTCTCTGCAAACTCAGACACAACCTAAGGTAACTGTCTCCCTTAGATTTACTATGTTCTATATTTAGTTTTAGTTGTATATTATTCTTATAGAATTCATGCATCCGTGGATTAGTTAAGTAATATGCCATGCCTCAAGATTCATTCATGTTTCAACTATACATGTTAGTATAGTCTTAGTACCTCAGTGCGTCTCAGCTTAATAGGTTTTATTTGAGGTTGAATGTTCCTATGGGGGAGATATTATAATACCCCATAAAGTCCTAGCCCATTTCAGTCCTTTATAGCATGCCAAAAGAGGTGCCGAACTTAGAAAATTTTGGCGAAGTGTTAACACTTAGGCTCATTTTGTTTTCGATATTTCAATGGTATTATTTATGATCTTTGTAGCCTTTGATTGTCAATTTTTAAATAGTTTAAAGATCAGGGTTAACTATAGGTCATCTAGAGTGAGTTTTAGAATTTTCAAACATCATTTGAGTAATATTTGCATGTCTAAAACACCTAGCAAACATGATCAGGACACATTGCGTTGGCTATTGCATCGTCACCATCGATGCAGCGTATTGTCTATCGTGTCACTGGGTATTTTCCACTCAATTAATCCCGAGTCCAAAGGGGTATTCCAGTCTTTTCCTCTTACTTTAACACTAGATTTAGGTCCTAAAACAACATTTTTTCCTTATTTAACACAATTTTGTCAAAATCAAAAGCAGTCCCTTACAAGAAAAAACCTTACCCCATCATCATTCAAGTGAAATTTAATAGAAATTCCTCAATAACTTCCAACAATTCATCAATAAAGGTATGTTTGGGTTTTTATCCTTGTGTTCTTTCCACTCTTGGAGTTCAAGAATTCTTTTTCAAGAACTTAGATTATGATTTAAATCCTTGAATGGAACTATGTTCGTGTATGTGATGTTGCATGGATTTCATCACAAGAATAATCTGAGATTCATGTGAATTAACTAGAATGCATGTTGATTTATGTAATCCCCATGTTTAATCTTTGAATTTTTGTGTTGAATGTGGTAGTCATGATATTCATATATTGCTCATTCCCATGTACAATATTTATGTATCCTAGGTGTTCGACAAAATGTCTATGTGAAGGAATTATGTATGACAACCTATGTGTGATTTTTTTAGGGTTGAGATATGATTTCATTATCTATGCTATTGAGTCCTGGGGGTATTGCATAATCAAAATTTTGCTATTGTCTATTCTACAGTTGGCATAGAAGGATTCCATAGTATCCCGAACAGTAGCATACGATCAATCAACAAAATCAGTGTTAGTTCAGTCAAGCCTAGTACGATCTAGAGATCAGTTTAAAGTTGATTCAATTGGAAGTAGGATTTAGTACCGGGCAAACCCAGGGATGGGGGAATTCCTGTCAGTAGAGAGTTTGACCCTTAGTAGCAGTCCCTATGTTACAGAACTACATAGCTAGTATAGGGTAAATCATATTTCTGCTAGACTAGGGTTAATGTAACAATATACATCTTATGAGTCTTCCTGCAAGGTTAGAGTTGACCCAGATATTGTTATAAACCCATGGCACAATGCTAATACCCTACCAACTAGGGTTACAGGTTGGACCCCATATCAATCTATAATCGGGGTATTTTTGGTTAATTGATAACTCCCACAATTGCAGTTTCAGTATTCAATATTCAGTATTTAATATCCAATATTCAGTATTCAGTACAGAACTTAGGTTAGTTCTATACGATCATGACTTACATTTATCAGTTATTCACTTATTAGAAACTTTATAATTCAGCTTCAGACTGACTCAAATAGATGATATATGCTTGGTATTGCATGTTCAGTACTTACAGTAGTCCTAGTCTTGCATATAGTCTCATCCAGTTATTTCATGATATTTAGTTATTATTCTCATGCACGTGAACCCATGTACAGTAGCCCAACCTCACCTAGCATACCAATACATTAAAAGTATCAACAAATACTCTCTCTTTGTGCTATGATGTCTCATATCATAGGTTTGGATGCTCGGGTTCCTAACCATACTTAGCTAGATTAGTCGATAAGCCACAGTTACAGTAGTGAGTCCCCATCCATCGAGGATGTGATATTTATTTTGTCTTTGCATTATTTTAGTATTTCAGTTATTTCAGACAATAGTTGTGAGCTAGTTGGGGTCTGTCCCATAAAGTCTTTTATTTAAGATGTTTAGAGGCTATCAGACATTATTAGTTAGCAGTCATTCTACAAATGTATTTAGTTATGATTCAGTTTTATGAACCTTATGGAATTTTCAATTTTACTTCTGCATACACTTCATGATTATTATTTAATGCTCATAATAGGTACCAGTCATGGGTTAGGTTGTATTCTTTTGGGTTTTTATGCACTGTGTGACGCCCACGGTATAGTCTCAGGGTGTTACAACCTATTTATCCATTTAAACCACCAAGGTTCTAATTCAAATGAATTTATGGCTAACACGGCCTTGATAAAGGCTCTTACGAATCATCAATGTTCATATGCCAATGCCTTAGTTCAAAACACAATTCATATGTTATAATATTCTTCTCATTGACATTTTCAGAAATAGGTTGAAGGCAAACCATTGTCAAACCATTATTCAAGCCAAAAAACTATTAAGTCTATGTTTAAACATGACCCATTCATTAAACCACATTTCCCATGCACCTACATATGTCAAACCATTATCAAAACAAGTCCAATCATAGTTTAAAAAATTGGAGAGCAATACTAAACGTTATTCATTTAAACCCTCAACCATGGATTTCAAAACAACGATTAATGATTGATGAACAAGGTTTAAAACACATGATTTTTGTTAACTAAAAATAAAGGAAGAATCACATGCCTAAGTCAGGAAGATTAACAGAAAGAATTTAATTTTTAAACTCTTAGTTGACCACCATGAAGAAACCATACCCCAATCTTTCTTGACAAGTTCTAAAGAGTGTTTGATCTTCTATAGGGTGGAATGAATGCTTATTAAGTGTTATAAGTTATGGTGTCTTAAGGACTTATGGTAGAAAATGTCCAAAATATACTCCGCTTAAAAGTTGTACAGAGAATAAAGTTGCACACCAAATTTTTCCCAACATATGAATTCCTAGTCTTACTCATAACAATACCATATGACTAGTACCATTAAGTAGTATGCAAGGCAGAACTCAAAGGCCAAATACTGGACAACATACGATTGTAGAGGCAAAGTTGCGGGTGTTTCACTCAACATCTTACAGCTTAGATTTATTAAATACCACGTACTTCAAGCACTTAGCATACTTGGGCATTCCCTGTGAAACCACTATAAGAGGAGGGTTAACATGAAGCTCTCTAAATGTGTCAAAGAACTTCTTGAAGAGTGCATCCTTCTTTGATTTTCTTATCCACTGTAGAAATGGTGATTGGGGGCAGTCCTTCTCAACAACTTTGTTTTTGGGTACTCATACTTCCCTATATGATCAGCAACTCAGTTTGCTATCGATTGAGGAATCAACTTTACATCTACCTCCTTCTTAGTCTTTGGAGGTCAGTTAATTAACTCTTTACCACCTCTCAAAGTAATTACCATTACCTGTTTAGGAGGTTTAGTGTAACTTGGCAAACCAACTTGAGGCCTTGTATTTTGTTCCTGTTGCATTTTCCCCAATTAAAACTCCAACTGCTTTTGAAGTACTTTCTTAGTTTTTAGTTTGGTAGCCGTTTGTTCTTGGGTTTCCATGATCTTCCTTAACATGACCTCTATGTTGCTGACCTGTGTGATTTATTATTGCTGCCGAAACTACAAGTGTTGGTTGTTGCACCATGTCTAATAGCTTATGCAATTGAGTCCTAGGGTTATTTAATACCCAATAATTTAGCTGATTACCTAGAGATATGGTCAGTATCAGGATAGTATCAGTTATGTCACAATCAGTAGTACTCTCAGTCAGTTACAAAACTTAGGAAAAACTCAGTAGACTCAGTACCAGTCCAATCATTTGAGTATTCAGTTCAGACCTTAGTAAAATGAGCTGGTTAATAAAATTCTATAGTATTCCATCAGTCAATGGAACTCAGTTGATTCAATTCAGTTAGACAGTATAATCAGTAACAGTTTAGCTAAGCCTAGTATGAACTAGTAAATCAGTTCAGTATCTATTCAGATAGGAGTAGGAGTAAACATCAACTTAACCCAAGAATGGGGGCATTCCTGCCAACAGAGGGTTTGACCCTTATTATCAATCCCTGTATTACGAAACTACCTAGATAGCATAGGTTGAGATATCTTCCTGCCATACTAGGGTTGATATATCTCATATAAGTTTTCCTACCAACGAGAGTTGACGAAATAGCTTCCTATCAGAGAAGGTGAACTTACAGCTTATCTTTACCCATGGAATGGTACTAACACCCTTCCAACATATGTTACAAATTAGACTACAATCTATTTAAAAGGGGGTATACCGGTTAGATGATTACCTCCCACAGTCTTAATTTCAGATTCAGTCGCAGAATAGAACTCAGTTCAGTTTAATAGATTTAGGACTACAGATATAGTCACTCAGTTTGCTATAGAACTTAATAAAGTTCCAAATGATCAAGACTGTCAGATATAATCCCTCAGTTATTAGCTACACAGTATCAGTAAACTCAGACATCAGTAAATCAGTAATTCAGACCTCAGTATCCAGTGGTATCACGATCTCATTTATAGTATACGTATTCATGCATAAACACTCATTCAGTTTTATTTATGTCATTCAGCCAGTATTGTTCATACGTATGAACCTATGCATTTCACCCAACCTCACTTAGCATACCAGTACATTCAAAGTATAGACACATACTTTTCTCTTGTTGTATGATGTCTTATATCATAGGTTCAGATGCACAGATTCTCGAGCACCCTTAGCAGTTCAGATTTTCAGCAGTCAAAGTTAGTGGTGAGTCCTCATAGTTTGAGGACATGATTATTTTCTTTAGTATTTTAGTTTAGCAATATATTTTCAGTAATTGGAGTTAGTTGGGGGCATGTCCCATCAAGTCCATATTTCAGACAGTTTAAAGGCTTTTCAAACTAATGTATTTTCAGAAAGATGTTTTGGTTTTTATATTGTTATACCGTATTCGGTTTTATTTTAATATTGAACCTTATGGAAAATTTCTGCCTAATTTCCACATATTTTTTGAATTATCATTCAGCTATTGTAGAAGGTATTAGTCATGGGCTAGCTTGTGGTCCTTCAAGATTATGAGCACCGTGTAGCATCTGGAGTACAGACTCGGGGCGTTACAAAAAACCTCAAGTATCGAATGAATTCCAAACATAGAACATTATAGAAGAACCAAGATAAATATTTATTCATGGAATGTCTAAACCAATCATCGGTAACTTGAAAATCATTGGTCACCGAGCCAATCCACCAAAACAACACACCTAAGTCCACAGTAATCCAACAAAGCCTTTACAAGCTAAAGTCAATAAAATTTTAGGACATGCCCTTGACAATAGCAAAAATTATAGTCTACACAAATTCTAAGGCAAAAGTAATAAAGTCCATGAAATGAGGACTTCGAAAGTATGAAACATCACCACTTACATATAAACCCACGAACCACTCGAACACCAAATCACTACATTAGAAAAGTAGAATAATTTTTGGTGCCTAAAATACATGGGGATTCAACATCCAGAGACTCTTAGCGATGGAGCATTATCTTGTAACACAACGATAGAGGAAGAATATAATTCCATTATTTAAATCTAAGTCAAATCATCATATGTAATCATATACATACATATAAATATATATATCATGCCCGAATTGGGAACTAGGTTTAGCATGTATTAAAAACATTAACATGGGCAATGTAGTATCACCATCATATAACCAGTCACCCACAGGCTATTTGGGCTCGGCTCTCCCCTAGTTGGAAGGGCACCAGTGTGTGTAGCCATACGAAACAGAGAATATCCATATCCAGATATGCCTTAATGGGGGACTGCAACTTTCTAGCATAATTAAGGTACTTAACCACCAACGTATATAATATGGGGGACTCGAACCTCCCATTCATATATTCATTCGAGAGACTCAAACCTCTTGGTCATATAGACACTCGTACTGGCTAGAATAGTTTAATGTCCACTTTCACAGCTTGGCTACATATCTTACTTTAATATCCAATTAAAACATTCATTACAAGCACAATAATTACTAACAAAAAGAATCCCATTGGTATCATCATACGAACCCCACTTGCAAGCGTACAACATGCCATATCAACTATTACTCAACTAATGGACTCAAACTAATTGTATACACCATGACATCAATTCAATTCAACATTTAGGGAATCGAACCCATGTAAGACCCCGTAAAGTCCTAGCCCATTTTAGACCTTTATAGCATGACAAAAGAGGTAGAAAATTTTTTCTAAGTGTAGACACTTTGTCTCATTTTTGGCCTCGATATTTGAGTGGTATCATTACAATCTTTTCGGCATTAGAATGTCAATTTTTAAATAAATTTATGAACAGGGTTATCTATAGGTTATCTCAGGTGAATTTTAAAATTTTTGAACATCATTTGAGTCACATTTGGATGACTAAAACAACAAGCCAATGTGATCAGGATGCATCATGTTGGCTATCATGTCATCACCATCGATGTAGTGCATCGCCTATCATGTCACTGGGCATTTTTCAACTCATTTAATCATGAGTCTAGAGAAGTATTCTAGTCTTTCTCCCATACTTTAACATGGGATTTAGGTCCCAAATCAACATTTTTGTCTCATTTATCACAATTCTCTCAAAATTAAAAGCATTCCTTTTCAAGAATAAACCCTAGCCCCTTCTTCATTCAAGTGCAATTTAAGAGAAATTCCTTAATAACTTCCAATAATTCATCAATCAAAGTATGTTTAAGTGTTCATTCTTGCGTTCCTTCAACCCTTGGAGTTCAAGAATCCTTTTTCAAGAACTTAGATTATGATTTACATCCTTGAATGGATCTATGTTCATATATGTGATGTTGTGTGGATTTGAAGTCAAGAATAATTTAAGTTTTGTGTGAAATAACTAGAATACATATTGATTTATGCAATCCCCGTATTTAATCATTGAATTTTGGTGTTGATTATAGTAGTCATGATATTCACATATTGCACATTCTCATATACATGATGTATGTATCCTTGGTGTTTGGCAAAATGTCTATGTAAAGGAATTATGCATGATAACCAATGTGTGATATTTTTAGAGTTAAGATATGATTTCATTATCTATGATATGGAGTCCTAGGTGTATCAAATACCAAAAATTTAGCTGTTGTCTAGTCTCTAGTCAGAATAGAAGGATTTCATAGTATCCCCAATAGTAGCATATGGTCAGTCAACCGAATCAGTGCGAGTTTAGTTAAGCCTAGTATAATCAAGTGATTTGATCAGTGTCTATTCAGTTAGAAGTAGGATTTAGCACAAAGAGATCCCAGGGATGGGGGAATTCCTGTCAGCAGGGGGTTTGACCTTTAGTAGCAATACCTGTGTTACAGAACTACGTAACAAACGAAGGGTAAATCATCATCCTGCTAGACTAGGGTTGATGTAACCATATACATCTCATGAGTCATTCTGCCAGAATAGGGTTGGCCCATCCATTTTTAGACAACAGTTGTGAGTTAGTTGGGGGCTTACCCCATTAACTCTTTTATTCTAGATATTTAGAGCCTTTGAAACATTATCAGTTAGTTGTCATTCTATAGATGTATTTAGTTTTAAATTATTTTTATGAACCTGATGGCATTTTAAGTTTTACTTCTGCATATACTTCATGATTAATATTCAATGCCTATAGTAGGTACCGATCATGGGTTATATTGTGGTCCTATGGGGTCGTAGGAACCATGTGACGTACATAGTGTAGTCTTAATGCATTACAAACTTGATATTAGAGCTAAATGTTTTAAAGATTCCCAGGAAGTGTGAAGCCACGTCAAGTGGAGTCTTGTGAATAGGTGTGAAGAACACCACACTTATGGAGAAGAGGCTATGAGGCATTTTTAGGAAAAAGTTCTCTTCTTTCAATGTTCATATCATACGAGTGAGCATATATTTAAGTTAAACTTTCTGTCTAACCCAACTTTTTCGTCTCTTTATAGAACATGCCTCCTAGAAAGACCAACAAAAGAAGAACTGGCAACCAACTTGAACCTCCACCCATTTAGGAAGATCCTTTGAATAAGGATGTCTCTTACGCAGAATTTAGAGTAGCTTTCACCACTTTATCCCATTCTGTCTAGGCTCAAAATATTTGACCAGCTATTTTTCAGGCCAACCTAGTGGATAATACTATTGTAGTAAGAATTTGGGACTTCACCTGAATGAACCCTCCTCATTTTCATGGTATAAATTTAAAAAGGATACACAAGAATTCCTTGGCATGGGGAAAAGGTAACAGACATTATAGGCGTAATGTAATACCCCAGGAAATTTTTCGTTGAAATTATGTGCATAAACGTGTTGGGTTCTATCTTCTAGAATGAATTATAAATTTTTCGTGTGGAATGTCTTAGATTATGACGCAAGATTGTGTATATTATCAAATAAGATTTCCAACTATATGTGGATCAGCCAAAACGGACACCCGAGCGACAAGTTATAAACATTCCGATCGAACTGTGAATAGTAGTGAATAGTAAAACGTGCAGGAAAAAGTAATGAGGCCTGGCGTATTTTTGCTACAACTTTAAATGATCATAACTCCTTGTACATAATGATCTGGGTGATCTACTAGATATAAACGAAAAGCTATGTGAGTCCTCTTTCCAATGAAATTGGCTTCATCCAATTTTTGTATCAGAGAAAAAAGTTATGGTTGATCTACTTCAGCCTATGAAAAGTGAATTTTTGGGTCAATTTCAAATAATCAGAACTCCTCGTACACCATGATCTGGGTAAGATACTATATATCAACGATAATATATGAGAGTCCTCTTTCTAATGAAATTTGTTTCATCCAGTTTAAAAATCATAGTAAAAGGTTATGGTTGATCTTCTTTAGACTATCAAAACAGTCTGCCAAAGGACAGATTCAAGAATTATTTTATTTTTAAGAGCGTTTTGGTCATTCTCTCTTACCCAAAATCCATCCAAACCCTATATTAAAGCCTATTAGAAGCATTATATGTTATATTTCATCAAATTCCCTAAAAAAGAAAACCCTAAGCTCCTACATCCAACTTCAAGAACCTCCAAAGTTCACCATTAATTTTGCAAATTTAAGCAAGATTCCAAGTTCCTAGTTCAAGAACTCCAAGAACCATCATTCAAAGGAATGATTAACATCTCAAAAATGAGTATCGATCTAAAGTTCATCTTTCAAGGTAAGCACTGATCGTAAGCACCATGTGACGTACATGGTGTAGTCTTGATGCGTTACAAACTTGGTATTAGAGCTAAATGTTTTAAAGATTGCCAGTGAGTGTGAAGCCACATCAAGTGGAGTCTTGTGAATAGGTGTGAAGAACACTAAACTTATGGACAAGAGGCTATGAGGCATTTTTAGGAAAAATTTCTCTTCTTTCAATGTTCATATCATACGAGTGAGCATATATTTAAGTTAAACTTTATATCTAACCCAACTTTTTTTTCTCTTTATAGAACATGCCTCCTAGAAAGACCAATAAAAGAAAAACTGGCAACCAATTTGAACCTCCACCCATTTAGGAAGATCTTTTGAATAAGGATGTCGCTCACGTAGAATTTAGAGCAGCTTTCACCACTTTATCCCATTCTGTGGTAGCTCAAAATATTTGACCAACAATTTTTCAAGCCAACCTAGTGGATAATACTGTTGTAGTTAGAATTTGGGACTTCACCTGAATGAACCCTCCTCATCTTATTGGTATAAATTTGAAAAGAATACACAAAAATTCCTTGGCTTGGGGCAGAAGGTAACAGACATTATAGGGGTAATGTAATACCCCGGGAAATTTTTCGTTGAAATTTTGTGCATAAACATGTTGGGTTCTATCTTCTAGAATGAATTATAAATTTTTCATATGGAATGTCTTAGATTATGACCCACGATTGCATATATTATCGAATAAGATTTCCAACTATATATGGATCATCCAAAACAGACACCCGAGCGATGAGTTATAAACATTCCAATCTAACTATGAATAGTAGTGAACAGTAAAATGTACAGGAAAAAGTAATGAGGCCGGGCGTATTTTTGCTACAACTTTAAATGATCATAACTCCTTGTACATAATGATCTGGTGATCTACTATATATAAACGAAAAGCTCTGTGAGTCCTCTTTCCAATGAAATTGGCTTCATCCAATTTTTCTATCGGAGAAAAAAGTTATGGTCGATCTACTTCAGCCTATAAAAAGTGAATTTTTGGGTCAATTTCAAATGATCAGAACTCCTCGTACACAATGATCTGGGTAAGATACTATATAGCAACGAAAATATATGAGAGTCCTCTTTCTAATGAAATTTGTTTCATCCAGTTTGGATATCGTAGTAAAAGGTTATGGTTGATCTACTTCAGACTATCAAAACAGTCCGCCAAAGGACAGATTTGAGAATTATTTTTTTTTAAGGGCGTTTTGGTCATTCTCCCTTACCCAACATCCATCCAAACCCTATTTTAAAGCCTATTAGAAGCATTCTATGTTATATTTCATCAAATTCCCTCAAAAAGAAAACCCTAAGCTCCTACATCCAACTTCAAGAACCTCGAAAGTTCACCATTAATTTTGCAAATTTATTCAAGATTCCAAGTTCCTAGTTCAAGAACTCCAAGAACCATCTTTCAAAGGAATGATTAACATCGCAAAAATGAGTATCGATCTAAATTTCATCATTCAAGGTATGTGGGGTTTTTCAACAATAACTCTCTTTCGTTCTTGTCCCCAAAAGTAATTTTCTTTACAATGGCATCATTTTTATTTCACTTTTTTGAATTTGTAGCATGAACCCATATCTTATGATGATTATTATGAAGTCTTGATGTTTATGATTTTGAAAGATGAATTTATATGTGTGGAGATATAAAGCATGAATCTTGAACGATATTTATCATTATTTTGATATTTGGGTCTTGAATCCCCATTGGAAATTGTGTTTTTTTAAGAAAGTGTATGTTATAAGCACATTGATGTTGAATATTTGAGATATTTTGAATGATTTGACCTTTTGGTCTTAATGGAGTTGTTTTGAACTTGAGTCTGAAAGAAATCCTCAACGTGGTTGATTTTGATAGATGGGAAGCATGATGGCTCCCGATGTATACTTATATATTACTGAAATTGTTTTATTGTGCATTATCTTTGAAATGATTTGAGCTAAGATTGGGAGAAATCTTTAGCACTGAGTGGGAGGTATAAAGCGACCTTACTTTTCTAGAACTACGTGCCCTCATAGGAGTGAGCCTGAGGCTAATTTATATAGTGATCATTAGTTTGTATGGATTTGATATCGATAGTCCTACTTCGATGGCAAGGATAGGACGGCTCTCCCCAACGTGGGGTGTACGTTGGACTCCATATAGCTCACATAGTTTTTGTCGATTATAGGATCTCCTAGTGTGTGTGTCTCCTTGTGTTTATGGTGAATGGTGAAGTCATTTGTAAGTGGAATTGTGAAAGTTATTCTTTCAAAAGATTTAAATGATATTACGTTATGAGAATTGATATTCTTGCTGAACTGAAAGTGATTGACAAATTATATGATGACTCACATGTGTTATTGTACTTATTTCATCCTCTCATGATTATGATGATTTTCTTTGGGCTATGTGAGTCTTTCATACGTCCTACATATTTCTTATAATTATTTATGATGATGATGTTTGTACAACTACATACACCCCCATATACTCGGTTCCTTTCCATGGTACTAACCCACATTTTCGGATGTGGGATGCATTTTCTTGGAATGTAGGTTTAGGTGCTTAATTCCACGCTCTATGGTGATTCTTCGGGCACGCTATTCTACATCCTCTATCGTGGTGAGTCCTCATGTTCTGAGGATGTGATGTCTGATATTGGTTTTACGAAATCTTTTACATTTGATAACTGAGTATGAGTCAGTTGGGGCATATCTCAATGGCTCGTTGGTGTTTATTGATTTTCTTAAAGGCTTGTCAGACTAGTATAGGTGTTGGGAGTTGACTAATAGGTCGTATTTTGTTATCTTTCAAAAATTATTTGATTCTTGGACGATGATTACTTTGTTGATATTCGAGGGTTATTTATGAAAACCCCATTGATTTATTTTGAACTAAATAAAAATCGCTCAAAGGGTTAGCTTAGGGCTACGAGTAGCCCCAAGCACCGGGTGATGCTCTGGGACCCATTTTTTGGGGCGTTACGAACTTGGTATCAGAGCCTAAGGTTTTAAGGTGTCTTAGAGAGTCTGAAAAGCCGCGTTAAGTAGAGTCTTAATCATCAGTGTGTAGCGTACTACATCTATGAGCAAGAGGCTATAAGACGTTTTAGGAAAAAATGTGATTCTTTCTTTCAGAAGTCTATCATGCATAAAGTGTCTCTTTCTGTTATTGATTCGTGCTCTCCTCTTTCAGAAATACCTCCTGATAGATAGATAGAGTTTGGGATTGATCTTCTTCCTGATACTCAGCCCATTTCTATTCCTCCTTACCGTATGACCCCTGTAGAACTTAAGGAGTTGAAAGATCAACTTAAGTATCTACTAGATCAGGGTTTCATAAGGCCCAGTGTTTCTCTTTAGGGTGCTCCTGTGTTGTTTGTGAAAAAGAAAGATGGATCTTTGCGTATGTGCATTGTTTACCGCCAACTAAATAAAGTCACCATAAAAAATAAGTACCCCCTTCTGAGAATAGATGATTTTTTGACCAATTATAAGGTGCAAGTTGTTTCTCAAAGATAGACCTTCGTTTCGGCTATCATCAACTCAAACATAGGGAGTGACATCCCAAAAACCGATTTTTGAACTCGTTATGGACATTTTATGTTTTTTGTTATGTCTTTTGGGTTAACTAATGCCCCAGCAGCTTTCATGGACCTCATGAATCGAGTGTTCAGACCATATCTGGATATGTTTGTCATAGTGTTCATTGATGATATACTGGTGTACTCTTGTAGTAAGGATGAACATTCTGATCATCTCCAAACTGTCTTGGAAACCCTTAGAGTTCACAAGTTGTTTGCCAAGTTCAGTAAGTGTGAGTTTTGGCTAAGGTTAGTTGCTTTTATGGGTCATATCATTTCTTCTGAGGGTATTAGAGTTGATCCCTAAAAGACCGAAGCTATTTGAAATTGGCCTAGACCTATTTCTCTGATTGATATCCGAAGTTTCTTGGGTTTAGCTGGCTATTACCGCCATTGTGTTGAGGGTTTCCCCTCTATAGCGTCACCTATGACTCGGTTTACCCAAAAGAAAGTGAAATTCTTATGGTCTGAATGTTGTGAGAAGAGTTTTTAGGAGTTGAAGACTTGACTCACTTCAGCCCCTATTTTGACTTTTCCTGATGGTGTTGATGGTGTTGTGGTGTACTATGATACTTCGAGAATTGGGTTGGGTTGTGTATTGATGTAGAAGGGTAAGGTGATAGCTTATGCTTCTGGATAGTTGAAACCCTATGAGAAAAATTACCCCACCCATTACCTTAAGTTGGCTACTATTTTGTTTGCTTTGAAAATCTGGAGACACTATTTGTATGATGTCCATGTTGATGTTTTCACTGATCATAAGAGTCTGCAGTATGTATTTACCCAGAGAGAATTGAATCTTAGGCAGAGACTATGGTTAGAATTGTTAAAGGACTATGATATGAGTGTGTTGTACAATCCAGGCAAGGCCAATGTTGTGGCGGATGCCCTAAGTAAAGTGTCCATGGGTAGTGTTTCGCTTGTGTTACAAGGTAAGAAAGAGTTGGATCGTGATGTACATCATTTGGCTTGGTTGGGGGTTAGCTTGTTTGACTCTGCTAAAGGTAGTATAGGGGTTCAGAGTAGTTCCGAATCCTCCTTGGTTTCAAAAGTGAAGGAAAAACAATCCTTAGATACTAGTTTGGTCAGACTGAAGGAGTCAGTCAAGGACCAAAATATAGAGGTTTTCTCCCATGGGGGAGATGATGTGTTGAGATTGCAGGGTAGATTGTGTGTCCCAAATGTTGATGATCTGAGACAGAGGATTAATGATAAAGCACACGGGGTGCGATATTCAATTCATCCTAGTGCCACTAAGATGTACCAAGACTTATGGGAAATCTATTGGTGGAGTGGCATGAAGAAAGATATATCAGCATTTGTAGCTAAGTGTGCAACATGCCAACAGGTTAAGGTTGAACACCAAAGACCTGGTGGTTTGATGCAAGATTTTAGTATTCCCACCTAAAAGTGGGAAGAGATAAATATGGACTTCATGATTGGTTTACCTCCTTCCCGATGCCTTCATGATTCCATTTGGGTTGTGATTGATAGGTTGACTAAGTCTGCTCATTTCTTGCCTGTTCATACTTCCTATACTACTGAGGATTATGCTAGACTGTATATCTGAGAGCTAGTCATACTGCACGAGTTCCCTCATCTATCATTTTGGATAGGGGTACTTAATTCACTTCGCAATTATGAAAAACTTTTCAGAAGGATCTTGGTACCCAAGTGCTTTTGAGTTTTGCTTTTCATCCGCAGACCGATGGTCAGGCTGAGTAGACCATCCAAACCTTAGAGGATATGTTGAGAGCTTGTGCACTTGACTTTAAGGGAAGTTGTGATGATCTCTTACCATTTATAGAGTTTACTTACAATAACAGTTTCCACACTAGTATTGGCATGGCTCCATTTGAAGCCTTATATGGGAGGAAGTGTAGATCACCCAAAGGTTGGTTCGAGGTGGGTGAAGCGGTCGTGAGTGGTCCTGATTCGATATTTGAGGCTACGGAAAAAGTTAAGTTGATTGGGGAAAGGTTGAAAACTGCGCAGAGTCGTTAGAAGTCATATACGGATGTTAGGAGGAGAGACCTTGAGTTTGAAGTTGGTGACCTAGTGTATCTAAAAATTTCACTCATGAGGGGGGTGAAGGGATTTGGAAAGAAGGGGAAGCTTAGTCCCCGTTATGTTGGTCCTTACAAAATTCATAGGCATGTTGGTAAGGTATCTTATGAGGTCGAGTTGCCTTTTGAGTTTTCCTCTGTTCATCCAATATTCCATGTCTCCATTCTTAGAAAGCATATTAGCTATGCTATGGTACTAGATTCCTCTGTGAGTGCTGAAATTCAAGAAAATCTTTCTTTTGATGAGGTTTTTGTTGAGATTCTTGATTTCAGTGTCCGAATACTAAGGAACAAAGAAGTTCCCTTGGTCAAGGTATTATGGCGAAACCAATCTGTTTTAGCGTGCAACTTGGGAAGCTGAGGCGGATATACGATCCAAGTACCCGCACCTATTTTTCACGAACTCTGATCAAGCCAAAGGTGCTATTCTGTCCTAAATCATGCACTTTTGATAAAAGTTCCAGCAGTTCAGCTGTCATTTATTATGTGGTCAGCTGTAGTTTCATGAATTTATGCATTCTATGTTGCATTCAGAGTGAGAAATAATGTGGGGATGAGTATAACGAATGGTTTCAGTTGTATGCTCTATTCCTTATCTAATCTTGACATATCTAGCGTCATTCGAGGATGAATGTTTCCAGGGGCGGTTGAGGTAATATCCCAGGAAATTTTTCATTGAAATTTTGCGTGTCAACGTGTTGGATTCTATCTTCTAGAGTGAATTATAAATTGTCCATGTGGAATATCTTAGATTATGACCCACCATTATGTAGATTATCGAATAATCTTTCCAACGATATATGGATCATCCAAAACGGACACCCAAGCAACGAGTTATGAACATTCCAATTGAATCGTTAATAGTAGTGAACAGTAAAACGTGCAGGAAAAAGTACTGAGGCCTGACGTATTTTTGCTCCAAATTTAAACAATCATAACTCCTTGTACATAATGATCTGGGTGATCTCCTATATATCAACGGATAGCTCTACGAGTCCTCTTTCAAATGAAATTGGTTTAATCTAATTTGTCTATTGGAGCAAAAAGTTATGGTCGATGTACTTCCGCCAACCAAAAGAGAATTTTTGGGTCAACTTCAAACGATCATAACTCCTCGTACATAATGATCTCGGTGAGATACTATACATCAATAGAAATATATGAGAGTCCTCTTTCTAATGAAATTGGTTTCATCCAATTTGGATATCGGAGTAAAACGTTATAGTTGATCTACTTCAAACTATCAAAACAATCCACCAAAGGACAGATTTGAGAATTATTTGATTTTTAGGGGCGTTTTGGTTATTTACCCTCACCCAAAATCCATCAAAACCCTATATTAAAGCCTATTAGAAGCATTATATGTTATATTTCATAAAATTCCCTCAAAAAGAAAATTGTAAGCTCCTACATCCAATTTCAAGAACCTCCAAAGTTCACCATTAATTCTGCAAATTTATTCAAGATTCCAAGTTCCTAGTTCAAGAACTCCAAGAACCATCATTCAAAGGCACGATTAACAACTCAAAAATGAGTATCGATCTAAAGTTCATCATTCAAGGTTTGTGGGGTTTTCTAATAAGAACTATCTTTCGTTCTTGTGCCCAAAGTAATTTTCTTAACAAAGGCATCATTTTTATTTGATTTTTACGAATTTGAAGCATGAACCCACATCTTATGATGATTATTATGAAATCTTTATGTTTATGATTTTGAATGATGAATTTACATGTTTGGAGCTATAAAACATGAATCTTGAATGATATTTATCATGATTTTGATATTTGGGTCATGAATCCCCATTGGAAATTGTGTTTTTTTAAGAAAGTGTGTGTTATAAGCACATTGCAATTGAATATTTGAGATATTTTTAATGATTTGACCTTTTGGTCATAATGGAGTTGTTTTGAACTTGAGTGTGAAAGAAATCCACAACATGGTTGATTTTGATAGATGGGAAGCATAATGGCTCTCGATGTATATTTATATATTACTGAAAATGTTTTATTGTCGATTGTCTTTGAAATGATCTGAGCTAAGTCTGCGAGAAATCTTTAGCACCGAGTGGGAAGTATAAAGCGACCTTACTTCCTTAGAACTACGTGCCCCCATAGGAGTGAGCCTGAGGCTGATTTATATAGTAATCACTAGTTTGTATGGATTTGATATCGATAGTCCTACTTTTATGGCAAGGATAGGATGGCTCTCCCTAACGTGGGTTGTATGTTGGACTCCATGTAGCTCACATGGTTTATGTTGATTATAGGATCTCCCAGTGTGTGTGTGTCTTCTTGTGTTTATGGTGAATGGTGAAGTCATTTGGAAGTGGAATTGTGAAAGCTATTCTTTCAAAAGATTTAAATGATATTACATTATGAGAATTGATATTCTTGATGAACTGAAAGTGATTGACAAATTATATGATGACTCACATATGTTATTGTACTTATTTCATCCTCTCATGATTATGATGATTTTCTTCGGGCTATGTGAGTCTTTCATACATCCTGCATATTTCTTATAAATATTTTTGATGATAATGTTTATACAACTGCATACACCCCCATATACTTGGTTTCTTTCCATGGTACTGACCAACATCTTCGAATGTGGGCTGCATTTTCTCAAAATATAGGTTCAGGTGTTTAGTTCTAGGTTCGATAGTGATTCTTCTGGTATGCTGTTCAACATCCTTAGTCATGGTGAGTCCTCATTTTCCGTGGATGTGATGTCTAATGTTGGTTTTACGGAATTATTTACATTTGATAACTGAGTATGAGTCACTTGGGGAATGTCTCAATGGCTCGCTGGTTTTACTGATTTTCTTAGAGGCTTGTCAAACTAGTATAGATGTTGAGAGTTGACTAATAAGTGGTATTTTGTTATCTTACAAAAATTATTTTATTCTTGGACGATGATTACTTTGTTGATATTTGAGGGTCATTTATGGAACCCCCGTTGATTTGTGTTGAACTGAATGAAAATAGCTCAAAGGGTTAGCTTGGCGCTACTCATAGCCGCAACACCGTGTGACGCTCCGGGACCCATTTTTTGGGGCGTTACAGGTAACCACTAGTAAGAGTAATGAGTTAGTTTCCTATCAGTTGTATGATGTGGCTCATACTTGGTTTAAGCAGAAAAACGTCGATAAGGATGCAGATATAGGGTTTATAGAATAGTAGGAGTTTGCTACTGCCCTTTTAGATAGATTTTTTCTGTTGTAGTTAAGAGGCTAAGGTGTTAGAGTTCAACACATAGAAGGGCAACATGAGTGTGACTCAGTTGTCAAGGTATGCTACTCATGTAGTAGATGATAGAAGGTCTAAGATAAGAAAGTTTGTATCTAGTGTATCTAATGGGGGGTCAAGGGGTGTAGGACCACAATGCTAATTAAAGAGATAGACATGGCTAGGTTGATGATCCATGCTCAATAGATTGAGGAACAAAATATTAAGAAGAAAGAGAGGGAGAACAAGAGGGCTAGAACAGGTAACTTTAATTTCACTCATCTAAGGTCAAAAGGTTGAAACTATCCTTAATTTTACCCAAAACCTTTATTCCAAGCTCTGTCTTCATCTAGTGCACTGATTCCCAGAATCATAAATAGTAATAATGATAGGGTGCTAGGCTCTAAATCTCAGGGTAGTGTGAACAGTGGTCGAACTAATCAACTTTACCAGAAATATGGCAGATATCATCAGGGTATCTGCTGGGCTGGTACCGTCGTGCCTTTCGGTTGTGGTAATCTAGGCCATCGGATCAGATATTGTCCTCAAATGGATTTGCAGTTTCAGTATAACCATCCGCCAGTTCAGTTTGGTCGCCCGTTTCAATAGGGTACCGCTTCCAATGCCACCAGTGGGCATCACTCAAATAGGCTCTATGCACTGTAGCCCCTACAGGATCAGGAGAGTTCTCCTGATATAGTTACTGGTATGTTTCAAATCTTTCACTTACATATTTATGCTTTGTTAGATCATGGAGCATCTCTATCTTTTGTAACTCCATACATAGCCATCATCTTCGGAGTCAGTTCCAAAATACTAACAAAGCCTTTCTTAGTCTCTACCTTAGTGGGTAAGTCTATCATAGTCCGATAAGTATACAAGAACTATCCGGTTATGGTGTCTCCCAAATTTACTTTAGTAGACCTTCTAGAGCAAGAGATGATGAATTTAGACATTATTTTTGGCATGGATTGACTTCTTTAATGCTATGCTTCAGTTGATTTTAGTAGCAGAATTGTCTATTTTTGGTTACCATATGAATCAATTATTGAATGAAGGGGTAGTACCATAGCACTTAAGGGTCAACTTATTTCATACCCTAGAGCGAGAAAAATGAGGGGGTGAATCTATGATTCAGTGTGACTCAAAGACTGTAGTTCTGAGACTCCTAAACATGAGTTAGTTCCAATCGTAAGTGAATTTCCATATGCATTTCCTGAAGATCACCCTAAAGTTCCTCCCAAAAGAGAAATTAACTTCTAAATAGACCGTCTTCCTGATACACAACCCATCTCTATTTAGACATATCGAATGGCTCCAACTTATCTTAAAGAGTTAAAAGAAGATTTATAAGATCTCTTAGACCAAAGAATTTATTAAGCCTAACGTATCTCCTTAGGATGCACCAGTTCTATTCCTGAGAAAGTAAGATAGTTCTCTTAGAATGTGTATAGACTACTATCAATGGAATAAAGTCACCATCAAGAATAGATAACCACATCCTAGAATCAATCATTTGTTTGACCAACTTCATCGTGCAAGTTACTTTTCTAAGATAGACCTCAGATCCAGCAATCATCATCTCAGAGTAAGACAAAGCAACATTCCAAAAAATATTTTTCAAATCTCGATATCATCACTTTGAATTTATAGTGATATCATTTGGTCTTACCAATGCCCTAGAAGCTTTCATGGACTTGATGAACCGAATCTTCAAGCAGTACTTGGACGTGTTCATCGTAGTCTTCATCGATGATATTCTTGTCTACTACTATAGTGAAAATGACCATGTAGACTATCTGAAAAGAGTATTACAGACTTTTAGATCCCATCAGTTGTTCGCCAAATTTAGTAAATGTGAATTTTTCGTAAGATCAATAGCTTTCTTGGTCACATAGTTTTCGGTGAGAGCATTGGATTTGATCCTCGAAAGAACAAAGTAGTGAGAAATTTTTCTTAACCCATCTGTCCATCTGATATCAGGAGCTTCTTAGGTTTGGCTGGCTATTACTGGTGGTCTGTTGAAGGGTTTTCATATATTGCATCCCCTATGTCCATATTGACTCAGAAGAAAGTTAAGTTCTAGTTGTCAGATTCCTGTGAGAAAAGTTTTCATGAGTTGAAGACTTGACTAACTACAACCCAATTTTGACTTTGCTTGATGGTTCAGATGGATTTGTTTTATACTGTGATGCTTCTAGAGTTGGTTTGGGGTGTGTTTTGATGCAAAGAGGTAAATTTATATCCTACGCCTCTAGGCAGATTAAGCCCTATGAAAAAAATAACCCACCCATGATCTGGAATTAGAAGTAGTTGTGTTTGGCTTTAAGATTTAGAGGTACTATTTGTATGAGGTGCATGTTTATGTATTCATAGAACATAAAATCCTGCAGTATTTATTTTTGAAGAAAGACTTGAAGTTGCATCAGTGAAGGTGGTTAAAGTTATTGAAAGACTATGACATAAATGTTCTTTCTCAACTCGGCAAGGGCAATGTCGTGGAAGACACCCTCAATAGGTTGTCCATGGGTAGTGTTGCTCATGTTGAAGATGGTAAGAAGAATTTAGTTCATAAATTTCATCAGCTTGCCAGACTAGGTATCCATTTGGTTGATTCGATCGAAGGTAGTGTTTGGGGGGAAAATAGTTTAGAATCTTCTTTAGTTTCTGAGGTAAAAGAAAAGCAGGACAGGGATCCTTATTTATTTAAGCAGAAAGATTTAGTCAAAGACCAAAAGGTTAAGGTTTTCTCCTAAGGGGGAGATAGTGTGTTACGTTGCCAGGGTAGGCTATGTGTACCATGAGTAGATAGTATGAGATAGAGAATTCTGGATGAACCGCATGGTGCGTATTACTCTAATCATCCAGGGGACACTAATATGTACTGCAACTTGTGGGAAGTTTATTGATAGGGTAGGATGAAGATAGAAATTATAGAGTTTGTGGCTAACTGCTCTACTTGTCAGTAACTGAAGATTGATTACCCAAAGCCTATTGGTTCCATACAGGAGTTTAGTATTCCCACATGGAAGTGGGATGAAGTGAGCACAGACTTCGTGATGAGTTTTTCGCGTACTCATCATCAATAAGATTTTATTTGGGTCATTATATATAGGATGACCAAGTCTACCATTTTATGCAATTCCATACTTCCTATTTAGCCAAGGACTATGCCAGGCTCTATATCAGAGAGTTGGTTAGGTTACATGGTGTCTCTTTGTCCATCAGTTAAGATAAAGGTATGTAGTTTACCTCTCACTTTTTGAGAGATTTCCAGAAGGGTCTTGGAACCCAAGTCCATCTTAGCATATGCTTCCACCCGCAGACAGATGGTCATTGAGAAAGGACCATTCAAACGTTAGAAGAAATGTTGAGAGTGTGTGCCATTGACTTTACGGTCTATTGGGAAGAACAGTTACCTTTTATTGAGTTCACGTATAATAACAAATATCATTCTATCATTCAGATGGCTCTATTTGAGGCACTTTATGGGAGAAGATGTAGATCTCCCATTATTTGGTTTGAAGTAGGTGAGGTGGTAGTAGTGGGGTCTTACTTATCATTTGACGCTTTAGAGAAAGTGCAGTTGATCAGGGAAAGACTTAAGGCATCCTAGAGCGAACAAAAATCTTATGTAGATTTTAGAAGAAAAGATCTTAAATTAGAGATTGGTAATTATTTGTTTATAAAAAATCTCTCCCACGAGGGGAGTGAAGAGATTTGGTAAGAAGGGGAAGCTTAGTCCTTGATATCTTGGTCCTTATAAGATTCTAAGTTATTTTTAAAAGATCCTTATAGCATCTGTGCACCTAGTGTTTTGTGTCTCCTTGCTAAAGAAGTGCATAGGTAACCCAGTAGTAGTAGTCCCCGTAGTGAGTGTAAATGTTACGAATAGTCTCTCTTACAAAGAAGTCCCAGTTGAAATCCTTGAATTTTAGACTCATTGACAAAGGAACAAAGAAGTTCCCTTGGTCAAAGTTCTTTGGCAGAATCAGTCCATTGAGGGAGCTACTTTGGAAGAAGAAGCAGAAACACAAACCAAGTACCCTCATATCATCGTTGCAAACTTAGACAAAGCCTAAGGTAACAGTCTCTGTTAGATTTACTCTGTTCAATGCTTAATTTCAGCTGCATATCATTCTCATATCATTCATGCATTTATGGATTAGTTAATACATATGTCATGCCTTAAGATTCATTCATGTTTTAGCTATATATGCCAGTATAGTGTCAGTGCCTCAATGCCTCTCAGCTTAATCAGTCACATTCAAGGATGAATGTTCCCAAGGGCGAGATATAATAATATCCCATAAAGTCCTAGCCTATTTCATTCCTTTATAGCATGCCAAAAGACATCTAAAACTTAAAGAATTTCAGCCTAGTGCTGACACTTAGTATCATTTTTTGCCTCGATATTTCAATGGTATTATTTACGATCTTTTCGGCCTTAGATTTTTAATTTTTAAATAGATTCATGATCAGGGTTATTTGTAGGTAATCTCGAGTGAGTTTTGGAATTTTCAATCATCGTTGAGTCACATTTAGTTGACTAAAACAGCACGCTAACATGATTAGGACACATCACATTGGCTATTGCATCATCACCACCGATGCAATGCATCAGTAATGGTGTAGATACCATCGATGCAGCACATCACTTATTTGGTCACTAGGCATTTTCAGCTCATTTAATGTCGAGTCCAAAGGACTATTACAGTCTGTTCCTCTCACTTTAACACGGGATTTAGGTCTCAAAACAATATTTTTGCCTTATTTAATACAATTCTATCAAAATCAAAAGCATTAACTTTTAAGATCAAACCCTACCCGTTCATCATTCAAGTGCAATTTAAGAGAAATTTCTTAATAACTTCCAATAATTCGTCAATAAAGGTATGTTTAGGTGTTCATCCTTGGGTTTATTCCACCCTTGGAGTTCAACAATCCTTTTTAAATCACATAGATTATGATTTAAATCCTTAAATGGAACTATGTTCATATATATGATGTTGTGTGGATTTCAAGTCAAGAATAATTTGAGATTCATGTGAATTAACTAGCATGCATGTTGATTTATGTAATCCCCATGTTTAATCTTTGAATTTTTTTGTTGAATATAGTAGTCGTGATATTCATATATTGGTCATTCTCATGTACAAGAATTATGTATCCTAGGTGTTTGACAAAATATCTATGTGAAAGAATTATGCATGAAAACCTATGTGTGATGTTTTTAGAGATGAGATACGATTTCATTATCAATGCTATCAAGTCCTGAGGGTGATTGCATACCCAAAATTTTGATGTTGACTTGTCTCCAGTTGGCATAAAAGGATTTTGTAGTATTCCAAACAGTAGCATATGGTCAGTCAACAAAATTAGTGTTAGTTCAGTCAAGCCTAGTACGATCTAGTGATTATTTTAATGTCGATTCAATTGGGAGTAGGATTCAACATCGAGTAAATCCACGGATGGGGGTATTCCTGTAAGCAGATGGTTTGACCCTTAGAAGCAATCCTTGTGTTATAGAATTATAAATCCAGAATAGGGTAAACCATTTTTCTGCTAGACTAGACTTGACGTAACCATATACATCTCATGAGTCTACCTGCCAGATTAGAGTTAACCCGGCTATTATTAGTAACCAGTGGCACAATGCTAACATCCTTCCAACTGGGTCTACAAGTTGGACCCCATATCAGTCTATGATTGGGGTATGTCGGCTACATGATAACTCCCACATTTATAGATTCATTATTCAGTAATTAGTATCCAGTATTAAATATTAGGTACAGAACTTAGGTTAGTTCTACATGATCATGACATACAGTTATCACTTATTCAGTTAGTAGAAACTCTATAATTCTACTTTAGACTAACTCAAACAAATAATATATGCTTGGTATTGCATGTTCAGCACTTACATTAGTCCCAGTCTTGCATTTCTTCTCATCCAGTTATTTCATGATATTTAGTTATTATTCTCATGCACGTGAACCCATGCATGTTAGCCTAACCTCATCTAGCATACTAGTACATTCAAAGTATTAACGCATACTCTCTCTTTTCACTATGATGTCTCATATCATAGGTTCGGATGCTTAGGTTCCTAACCGTACTTAGCCAAATCAGTCGATTAGCCACAGTTATAGTAGTTCCTATCTATCGAGGACATGATACTTATTTTGTCTATGCATTATTTTAGTATTTTAGTTATTTTAGACAATAATTGCGAGTTAGTTGGGGCCTGTTCCATAAACTTTTTTATTTCAGATTTTAGAGGCTTTCAGACATTGTACAAATGTATTCAGTTTTGATTTAGGTTTATGAACCTTATGGAATTTTCAGTTTTACTTCTACATACAAATCATGATTATTATCCAGTGCTCACAGCAGGTACTAGTCATGGGTTAGATTATAGTCCTTTGGGGTCGTAAGTACCTTGTGATGCCCGGGGTTTAGTCTCATGGCGTTACAACCCATTTATCCAATTAAACCACCAAGGTTCTGATTAAAATAAATTTATGGCTAACAAAGACTTGATAAAATCATCAACATTCATAGGCCAATGCCTTAGTTCAAAACACAATTCATATATGATAATATTCTTCTAATTGACATTTTTACAAATAGGTTGAAGGCATACCATTGTCAAACTATTATTCCAGCCAAAAAACTATCAAGTCTAGGTTTAAACTTAACCCATTCATTAAAACACATTTCCCATGCACCCACATGTGCAAAACCATTATTAAAACAAGTCCAATCATATTTTAAAACATGGGATAACAATATTAAACATTATGCATTCAAACTCTCAACCATTGGTTTCAAAACAATCATTAATGATTGATGAACAATGTTTAAAAAACATGATTTTTGTTAACTAAAAATGAAGTAAGAGTCACATTCCTAAGTTATGAAGATTCACAGAGTGAATTTAATTTCTAAACTCTTAGATGACTACCATGAAAAAACTATAGCCCAATCTTTCTTGAGAAGTTTTAGAGAGCGTTCGATCTTTTATTGAGTAGAATGAATGCTTATTAAGTGGTATAAGATGTGGGGGCTTAAAGGTATATGGTAGGAAATGTCCAAAATACCCTTAGCTTAAAAGCTGTACAGTGTAGAAAGTTGCACACCAAATTCATCCCAACATATGACTCCCTGGACTTACTCATCACAATCCTATACAGCTAGTACTATTAAGTAGTACCAAGGCAGAACATCAAGGGCTAAATACTAGACAACATACGATTGGACCCTATTCTCTCATAACATCACCATACGAATCATATGGTTTCTCTCGCAACTAGGATTGAATTTGGCCAACAACACACTGAAAAATATTCGACTAGGGTCCCTATACCAATCATCACACCATATGACTTACGGTGTGAGTCCTATGATGAAAAAAGATCCAAGACTTCTAAAATTTGTTGGGGAAAATTTTGGGGCATTTTACTAACATCCTACAGCTTAACTTTATTAAATACTACATACTTCAAGCACTTAGCATACTTGAGCATTCCCTGTAAAACATCTATAAGATGAAGGTTAATGTGAAGCTCTATAAATATGTAAAAGAACTTCGTGAACCATGCATCCTCCTTTGATTTTATTAGCCTTTGTAGAAATAGTGGTTGTGGGCTCTCCTTCTTAGCAACTTTTATTTTGGGTACTCAGACTTCCCTAAATGATCAACAACTCTTTCTATTACCAGTTGAGGAATCAACTCTACATCTACGGCCTTATTTGTCTTTGGAGGTCAGTCAATCAACTCTTTACCACCCCTCAAAGTAATTGCCACTACTTGTTTGGGAAGTTTAGTGCCACTTGGTAAAATACCTTAAGGCCTTGTATTTTGTGTCTGCTGCATTTTCCCCAACTAAAACTCCAACTACTTTTGAAGTACTTGCTGATTTTTGAGTTAAACAGCCATTTGCTCTTGGGTGGCCATGTTCTTCCTTAACATGACCTCTATGTTGTTGGGCTGTGTGATTTACTGCTGCTGTTGAAACTCTTGGTGTTGGTTATTGTTCTACAAATAATTTGGTGCATATTTCTACCATTTTTTGTTATAAGCATTACCATAATTTGGCTTTTAAGCTTTTCCCACAAAATTAACTGACTTTGGATTTGAACTACATAACATGACTCAAACCAGGGCAAAGTCATTTTGATTACCTCAAGCCCAACCACAATCGGAGGCCACCCCCAATACCCAACTATAATAGCCCTGCACTCTATACTGGGTGAACTCCGAACTTATGAAAAGATAGAATAGATGAATTCTAAATCAAACACATCAAAATAGTGTCAGTCCTAATACCAATACTAATACAAACGCTGACACCTATAGTTATACAACCCATGCCAATAGTATTCACACAAAGCCTCTATCCAAAATCAAAATAACTTCCATTTGTAAAGTGCTCCTGACCATAGCCAAAACCAAAGTCCATGACATAAACAGAGCCTATAACATGAAATAGAGTCTTTCGGAGCTCACCTCTTCAATCTAAAATAATTTTTCCCTGAATCCAGTCAATGAGTAGAAAGATTAATATGGCTTTGTCCTGCATCATGTGGCGATACAATGCCCAAAGTTTGGTTATTGGGTAAACGCTAGTATGTACTCAAGAATAAGGATAAAATAATGCCAATATTTAGAAACAACTAAATAAATAAATGCATCCAGATACATACATATATATATACCATTTTGGTAAAGGGAACCGGGTTTAGCATGTATTTAAACATAAATAAGAGCCATGTAGCTTAACCATCCTGAAACCACTCACGGACTATATGGGTCAAGTATTGCCCGCTGAGTAGTCCCCAGTATATGTTGCCACATGAACCAGAGTTAACATAGGAGCCAGGAATTCCCACATACCTTTTTCCCTCCATGATACATATATACAATTATAAACTTAAGGGATTCCCAAGTACCCCACAATTATATTGTAACACCCTGTATTTTTTAGCAAGAATTCTAATCTTTGTTCCTACGTGTATAGATATAATCCAAATGATTTCCATGTGAATAAAAGTTTCATGATCATTTTTCAAAGTGTGAATTTATTTCTAAGTTAAAATGTTCATAGAAATCACTTAGAGAAAAATTGAGCTAAGAGTCTTTAAGTCACCCAAATTTTTGTATTTGATTCTAGAAGGGTTAACTTTGAATAAGTATAACTTTTGATATAGGTGGAATTTTTCATCTCAAAGCTCAACAGATTGTAGAAAATTGAATTAGCTTTCCAAAGATACCTTTTTCACCTTAATACGATACCCAAGTGAAGATTTATTGCCATACAAAGGTTGTACGTCGCTTGATAATTGCAGAAGGTCACTGGAAAGGGTGAGTGAGTGGTCATGCAAGGACTACTTAAAGGATGTGCAATTGACCATGCGACACTCACCTGGAGTGTGTGCGATTGGCTATGAATCACATGGTTATTGCATATTGCCAACAGTACTCGGTTATGAATTAATTAAAGGGCGTTGAAGTCTTTTTACTCCCCTAAAGCATCTCTAATCACTAAAAAAAGAATTAAGGGAGTTTTAAACTCATTAAATCCATTTTATTAAACATAAATAATTATTATACAACTCAAAAACCCTTCTCCTCTTCCCTAGAACAAAATTCAAGTCTCATCTCTCATGAATCAAAGAGTTGAGTTCTAAATTCAAATTTCTCCCCAAGGATTCATCCAGTCAAGGCATGTCCGGTTTTTGAACAAGGATACTTTTTCATCCTTATGCCCATAACTTATTTCAAATTTAAGATTATATGATTTGCACTAAGAATTAATACCCAAATTATCTGGTTTTGAGTTTATGGATTCATAAAGAGATTGAAGTGTTAACGTGTATAATTGTTCTCATTTATTTATGTCTTGACTTGAAGAATTCTCTTTAATGACTTGAATATGATTTGAGACATTAATTAAAGATTATCAATTGAGTTTTAAGCATGAAATTTTGTTACTAATTGTATGAAATAAAGCATGAGGTTCATGGCTTTAAGTGCATCAATATTACATATGCTCATATTTTGATTTATAAGATTTATATTCTGATTTTTAATTTCTTTATCTTGACTTAAATTATAAGTATTTGAAGAAGATTATTGTGCTTGAAGTTTGGTTACTAATTTCTATGCATTTAATCATATAAATTATAAACCCTAAGTATAATTTTTGAGATTCCCAAAAGATTATGCTCTTAAGCTCATCTGATAAGTCAATACCAAGATTTAAAGAAAAGATTGATCTTTTGATCTGAACTTATGATATGGAATCCATATTTGTTAATCCTTATTAAGATTTAAGGAAAGAGAAGCATAACTGGTTTTCATTCTATAAAACTTTATGCTATCTTAATATGGATTTCCTAAAGTATGAGCATATAAGTAATAGAAGAGTAGTATTTATCACTGAGTTGGGTATGAGTCTGAGGTTGCATGCCTCGAAAATACATACCACCATAGGTTTAAGTCCCAATATGGGTTAAGTATAATGATAACTCAAGTTAAAGTTCTATTCTAATGGCAAGGGTCGAACAACTCTCCTTAATGTGGATAAGAAGTTGGACTCCATGATAGCTCAGATGGTTTATTTTGGTTAGAAGAACTTCCCAAAAAAATAATAAATAGTAAATCTTTTAGAACTAAGTGTTATGGCTCAAAAATTTATACTTATGCTTCAATAAAATTTTTTATGATGTTACAGCTTTTGTTTTATTCAAGCTTAAGGTGAGTCATCTACATTTAGCATGCATTATTTAAAAGTATATAAGAACATTCAGTTATTGTTTTCCTTATGCATTCACCCCCATAAACTTATTACATTCCAAAAGTACTGACCCTCATATATGTCTATGTGCTACATTGTCTCATACTATAGGTACTAGTTGCATCCCATACATTGTAATTAGATAATATGTAGCTTCCAGTCAGTAGGTGATGGGTCCTTTTGCTTAATGGGCTTGAGTTATGCATTGTTTCAGTAGCATCTTGTTTTCTTTATTTAGTCGTATTAATTAGTGATAGTTGGGGTCATTTCTCGAATACCTTTAGTTAGTATTAGCAGAGGCTTCATAGACAGTCAATAGAGTTAATGCATTTGATTTCAGTTTAGTTTTGTATAACTAGAATTGTAATCATTTTAATATAGTTTTATATTAATCATATTTTTAAAAGAAATCCGTTTTTCTTATTTCCTTTATATTCATGTAACTTATTCAGTTGCTAACAAGTTATGCAAGTATAATGGGTTAGCTTAGGATCACATATAGTTCTAAGCACCATGTTATGACTCGAGGTAGTCTTGGGTTGTGACAAACTTTATATTAGAGCACAATGTTAAAATGTCCTAGGATGTCTATGAAGTCATGTCTATTAGAGTCTTACGAAATGGTATGAACATATCAGTACTTCTATTTGAGAGGCTACAGGGAATTTAATAAATGTCTCTTTTCATACTCTAGATCATGTATTCAAGTTATTCTTTCAGAAACTTCTGTCGATTCTTATGTTACTCCATAATTCTCTATCTACAACTTTCTGAGATAATATTAGTACTAGATTCCAATTTCTTCCAAGATGATGCTCTCAAATTTTCTATTTGTAACTTAAGAAGTCATACAAGAGGCTTGAGAGGAGCTCTCTAGTATGTTATAAGTTCCTTAAACTGAAACTTATCTCCTCATCCATATAAGTTGTGCAGTTAAGATAGAAGTGTTCAGATTCCACATTAACCCTTTTAATCCTGATAGTGCTCATGATAGGAGATAGTGTTAATCTAAATTATTAAATGAAGTTTGCATTCAAGGGCTATTATGACATTTAGTGTTATGATTCATAAGTAGTAGAACTTTTTTATTGTTGGAAGTATGGGTTTAGAAGTTTAGTGACAAGAAAGGTGGTGATGGCAATTGACTGAATGTTTATAGATGAACTTTTGGATACAATCGAGTTAGTAGTAAGGTGATATGTCCTTTTGTGTTAGTTTAGTAGAAATAAATATGGTATAGGTTCCTTGGTTGAACATAGAGAAGTGGTTATTAGTTAAGGTAAATTGTTGTTTGCTTGAAGTAGGAAAGGATTTATTGATGGTATATGTTATGTTAGAAAAGTATAGGATATTAAAGACGAATTTGGTAGTTAAATACTCAAAAAGTGAGAGGCATCATAATGGAGTTGGCATCTTAGTGGATGAGGAGCTTAAAAGGCAGGTGGTGGAGGTTAAGAAGGTTAATGATAGGCTGATGATGATTAAGTTAGTCATTGGTGGGGTTTATGTTGCATGTGTATAGTGTTTATGCACTACAGGTGGGCTTGGAAGAGGTGGTGAAAGTGAAATATTGGGAGACTTTGGATTAGGTGGTGAGAAGCATGCCTAGCTTAGAGAAGATTGTCATAGAAGGGGACCTTAATAGGCACAATGGGGTTTTACTGGGAGGCTATGATGATGTCCATGGAGGTTTTCATTTCGGCGATAGAAATGGTGAAGGGGATGCTCTATTGTATTTTGAGAGGGCCTTTGGGATAGTGGTAGTAAATTCGAGCTTTCCGAAAAAGGAGGATGACCTTATTAACTTCCAAAGCGCATTAGCCAAGAATCAGATTGATTTTTTGCTACATAGGAAAAGAGATAGGGTTTTATGTAAGGACTATAAAGTCAGTCTGAGTGAGCACCTTTCGACCCAGCACAAGATTTTGGTGATAGACTTTATTATCAAGAAGAGTAGAAAGAGTAGGGTCGATGGGGGTCGACCAAGAATTAAGTAGGGTGGCTTAACGCCAGTTAGTATGTGGGAGATAGGTGAGAGTTGGTGGGATTAGGGGTGTGGGAGTGTAGGTAGGACATGGATGATGTGTCGGATAAGGTTGCCAGCTACATAACAGAGATGGCCAGAAAGGTGTAGAGTTTTTTGAGGGGTCGGGCAAGTCAGCATAAGAGAGACTGGTGGTGTAATGAAGAAGTTAAGAAGAAAGTAGAGATTAATAAGGGGGCATATATTAAGTTGATTGAGAGGAAATATGAAGAGGAAAATTGGGTGAATAAGGAAGTTTACAAAGTAGCAAGGAAGGAGGATAACACATCAGTGTTTGAGACCTTGTATGCAGGGTTAGAAGAGAAAAGTGGGGAAAAAGGTTGTATAGGTAGGATAAGGCTAGGGAGAGGAAGGGTCGTGACCTCGATCAAGTGAAGTACATTAAGGGGGAGGATGGTAGAATTTTAGTAAAGGATGTTCACATTAAGAAAAGGTGGCAGGAGTATTTTCATAGATTTTTGAATAAGGAGGGGGACAAAAGCACTGAGTTAAGGGAGCTAGAGTGCTAGGAGGAGAGCCATTATTTTAGTTACTGTAGATATTTTAAGGTTGAGGAGTTTAGAGAAGCTATTTATAGGATGCGGAGGGGTAGGGAAATGGGGCCTGATGAGATTCTGGTAGATATTTTAAAGTATATTAAAGAAGCAGTTTTAAGGTGGTTGACTGATTTTTTTAACAATATTTTAAAGAATACAAGAATGCTTGAGGCTTGGAGAGTGAGTACAATGATTCTGTTATATAAAAATAAGGGTGACATTTAGAGTTGGAACAACTATAGGGGTATTAAGCTGTTGAGTCACACTATAAAGATTTAGGAAAGGGTGGTTGAGCGGAGATTGAGGAGGGTCGTGTCCATTTTGGAGGATCAGTTTATTTTTACTCATGTTCGCTCAATAATAGATGTAATCCACCTGGTAAGGAGCTTGGTAGAGCAGTATAGGGAAAAGAAGAGGGATTTGCACATAGTATTCATCAACCTAGGAAAGGCGTATGACAAAGTCCTTAGAAAGGTTCTTTGGATATGCTTAGAGGTGAGAAGGAATTTGGTGGCGTACCTCAAAGCTATTAAGTACATGTACGATGAAGGGAAGACTCGGGTGAGGATGACGAGAGAAGACTCAGGGCATTTTTCAGTTGAGATAGGGTTGCATCAGTGATCAAATCTTAGCCCATTTCTATTTGCTTTAGTGATGGGTGTGTTGACACAGAGTATTCAAGGTAAGGTACCTTGGTGCATGTTATTTGCAGATGATTTAGTGCTGATTGATGTGATGCAGGAGGGTGTGAATGAAAAATTAGAGGTTTGGAGGCAAACTCTTGAATCTAAGGGGTTTAGGTTGAGTAGGTACAAGATGGAGTATTCGTAATGTAAGTTTAGTGACTCATGTTAGGAGGACGATATGGTAGTGAGGTTGGATTCTGATGATGTTTGTAAGAGGGATAGTTTTAAGTATCTTGGGTCTATGATTTAGGGGAATGGCAAGATTGATAAGGATATCTCTAAATGTATTGGAGTAGGTTGGTTGAAGTGGAGGCTCACCTCGGGAGTTTTGTGTGATAAGAAGGTGACCTTTAAGCTTAAAGGCATATTCTACAGAGTGGCAGTCCATCCAGCCATGTTGTATGAAGCAGAGTATTGACCAGTCTAGAACGCCCGCATTCAACAATTAAAGGTAGCAAAAATAAAAATGTTGCAATGGATTTTTGAACTTACTAGAGAGGATATATTTAGGAATGATACTATCAAGGGGAATATGAGAGTGGCTTCGGTGGAGGACAAAATGCGAGAAGGAAGGCTAAGATAGTTTGGGCATGAGATGAGGAGGGGCACAGATGCAACAGGTTATAGGTGTCAGAGGCTAGCTTTAGATGTATTTAGGAGGAGTAGATATAGGTCAAAGAAACACTAGAGGGATAAAATTAGATATGACATAGAGTAGCTATAGCTTACTGAGGACATGACCCTAAATAGGAGGGTATGGAGGTCACAAATAAGGATATCAGGATAATGTGAGTATGTGGGTTATAGCAAGGTATTAAGAGAGCTCTTTTGCATCCATGTTATTAATCCTAGGACTGTATCCATTAGTAGGTGCCTCTAGTCAGGAGAGTTTAAGTGTGGTGGGTATCTTTGGTCTGTGAGTGCATGTTACTACAAGGTGGGTGTCCTATCTCTTATTTCTTATTTCCAATTGCTCATATTTCTATAATGTTGCATTTCTCTTATATCTATTTTATTATTTCGTACTCCTTAATTTTGTTCTGTCATCCATATTCCTTTATGTTTCACTACGGCCTTATGTATTATTCTCTATTTTGAGCTAGGGTCTATCAGAAATACTCTCTCTACTTCTTTAGAGATAGCGGTATGGACTGTGTACATTTTACCCTCCCCAAACGTCACCTTATAGAAATACACTGGGTTTGTTGTTATTGTTGTTGTTGTTGTAGTATTGTTTATTTAGGCTAACCTGATGTTGCAAAAGGAGTTTAGTGGAAACTTACAAAGCTATTAAAGTAATTTAGGAGTATAGATAGGTAAATAGTCATAATATACAGAAAGATGATATGCTAACGAAATTTTAGTAAGTTGTACCATAGAATTATGATCGATTACTATTATTATGAGGTTCTAGTGGACTATTATTTCTTCATGTTTTAATTTATAGCTTTCAAGCGAGAATAGTATGTGAAGTTATGGTGTTAATCATGCCTAACACTAGATACTACGTTTGAATATTGGATGATCATCAAGGAGGAAATAATTATTTCGTGTTTAGTTATGCTAGTTATATGAAGGTGAACTAGTAGGCTTGAAATAGTGCATGCAATAATTTATGTTTATTGATTTGATATTAAGTATGATGCTGCAGGTAAGATTTGGATGTGTACCCAAGGTGATATGGGGGTTCCATTATTCTCTAAGATTATTAAAGGTTGTGTGTGGTTAGTACTACCCTCGAGTTGCTAAATGGGAAGAAGGCTAGTTATATAGTATATAGTGTTATTATTAGCTAAGTTAAGGAGTTATGTATAGATGATGTTGATTGTGTTGGTATCATTTTGCTTCTCGTAGTTTAGGGATAAAATATAAATTTGGAAATATGATACGGTTTAGGTATTTAATGAGACAGGTATGTTTGTGGGGTAAAGTGTAAGTCTACGACAATGATTATTCTAGGTAGAGAAAGTTAAGGATTGTATACGTGAAGGGGGATTGTCCAACAATAAAGTTAGTATGTTTTAAGCATAATTCATTCGTGTGAGTTGAGCATTTCTCTGTAGAACATTAGTGTGAAGAAATTATTGCTAAGCCTTAGGGATTTGAAATTGATCCATAAGTTTAGAAGGATGACTTTAATCGTAGGAGGCGATGATAGTAGTGACGTACGATCGTTTAGCTGGGAGAGAGTAAGTGTTTCTTGTTGACAAAAGAATGTTGTATACATGTTTTATCTAAGGCTATAAGTGTGAAGTAAGATTAAAGCCAAGCTTTTGATATGCGTCATGGTTAGTTGAGATTTCTTTGTGTGTATTCTTATTAATAGTGCAAGAAAGTTATTAATGATAGAGGCTTAGAGAATATGAGAAAGAGACTCTTATGAGTGTTTGCATAGAAGTCCGTATGTAGTTATAGTGATAGGCTTGAATGTCAGGTTGGTATATAAGTGGATAGGTGCATTGTGCTCTAATGAGTCCCTAGTAAGAGATTAAATTTAGTGGTTGAAGTGATAATAAGAGTTATCTTAGATATGAGAAGTTGTGAAAACGCTTGGGGTATTGAATTCATAGTTCAGACAAGTATTATGGTGTTATGTGCAGTACCTTGTGATTTCGGGTTAAGTTTGAACGTTGTGAGATTTTGGAGCATCACTCAAACTTTGGTTACAGTAGTTATATGTGCCCATGTCAGAATTTAAACCTTAATCAAATGAGCATGGTATTTAAGCAAAAAATATAGTTGAGGGAGTATTTTAGAATTGTGCCTAAGCTTGAAAGTTAGCAGTTGCATTGCTTAAGTCCTAGTAATTTTATCCTACCTTATGTTCTATAGGCCTATATTCCATTTCATAAATTTGTAGCCATGTTTCGATTACTTAATAAGATATCGTATTCAGATCATGCCCAAGATTCTTTGATCCCTAAATATTATTAGAACTTTTTGCAAAGAGTTCTGAAGAAGTACTTTAATTAAGTATGATCTCTCAGTATGATTTAGTCTGTATAGTCAGCAATTTAGTTTGCAGTCAGACATGCAAGTTCCTATGGATTTCTGTATTTCCATCTAGTTTCACTATCCTATGTTTTATGAGTATATTTATTCCATGAGGTAATTCAGTTCAGTCCAAGCATCATATCTAAAATTTAGATTTTTAGTTATGATGCAGTTCATAAGTGTTCAGTTAATGATCTTAGTTTTTCAAGTACTCCAGCACAAAGAGTGCAATACCCATTATACTATCTTAGTTTAATTGACTCATGATTCGTTCTTACATAATGTTCTTCGAAACGTCATGAATCCCTTTTTTTATTCCTATACGTGCTTTGTTGAGGAACAATCCCTAATGAGAAGTTACGCACTTTATTCCATCCTTAGTGACTCTTGGAATATTAATGCATCAATTATCACTTTGAAATTATATATGTAAGATCATATCAAGAGCATAGTTCCAATCTCTCATCATGAATCAACCTGTTATAAGTCAACAAAGTCAAGTAAACTCAAAAGTCAATTTTTATGATAGAAGTTTTAATGTGTCAACCCAGCTATATCCTTCATTAGAATACATGTCATGTCAACATTATTTTATATTTCTAAGTCCTCAATAAGTTCCAATCCATCATTCGAGGATCAATGATTCCAAGGGGAAGATAATGTAACACCCTGCATTTTTGGTCTTGAATTCTAACTATCATTACTATGTGTATAAACTCTAATTCAAATTAGTTCCACGTGAATATAAGTTTCATGATCATTATTCTAGTGTATGAAGTGCTTTCTAGGTGAAAATTTTCACAGAAATCACTTTGACCAAAGTTGAGCTAAGAGCCTTTGATTCGGCAAAATTTTTATATTCTATTATTGCAGGGTCAGATTTGAAGGAGTATAATTTTTGACAAAGGTGGAATTTTTCATCTCAATGCCCACCAAATTGTAGACTATTGAATTATATTTCCAATGATACCAATTTCACCTTAATCCGATTCCCGAGTGAAAAGTTATGGCCATGCAAAGGTCGTGCGTCCTATGACAATCAAAGGGTCACTGGAAAGGGTGTGCGATTGGCCATGCAACTCCTACTTGGAGGGTGTGTGATTGACCATGCGACGCCTCCCTAGAAGGTGTGCGATTGGCTATATGTTGCATGGTGATTACACATTCCCAAAAGTTCTCTGTTTTTACTTAAATCAAAGGCGTAGAAGTCTTTTCACACCCTTAAACCATCTCTAATCACTCCAAAATGAATTAAGGTAGTCTTAAACATGCTAAGTCTACTCTCGTAACCCTAAACAATCAGTATACAACTCCAAAACCCTTCCTCTTTACCCAAGAACAAAATCTAAGTGTCATCTCTCAAGCATCAAGGTGTTGAATTCCAAATTCGAAGTTCTCTCCATGGATTCTTCAAGTTAATGCATGTCGGGTTTATTAACAATAATACTATTTCATCCCTGTTCCCAAAATTTATTTTAAAGATAAGAATATATTGATTTGTACGTAGGGTTGATACCCAAATTATCTTGTTTTCAGTTAATGGATTTATAAAGAGTTTGAAGTATTAAAATGCATAATTGTTCTCATTTATTTATTTCTTGACTTGATGAATTCTCTTTTATGACTTGAATACCATGAACATAGTTTGAGACATTGATTAAAGATTTTCAATTGAGTTTTAAGCATGACATTCTGTTACAAGTTTTATGAAAGAAAGCATGATGTTCAAGGCTTTAAGTACATCAATATTACATATGCTCAAATTTTGATTTATAAGATTCATATAGTGATATTGATATCTTTATCTTGAGTGAAATTATAAGTACTTCAAGAAGATTATTGAGCATGAAGTTTTGTTACATATTCCTATGTATTTGATCATATATATTATAAACCCTAAGTACAAGTTTTGAGATCTCTAGAAGATTATGCTCATAAGCTATTTTGATAAGTCTATACAATGATTTAAAGCAAAGATTGATCTTTTCATCATAAGATAAGATATGGAATCCCCATTTGTGCATCTTGATTATGATTTAAAGAAAGAGAAGCATAATTAGTTTTTCTTTTCTAAACCCTTATGCTATTTTAAGGTCTATTTTCTAAAGTATGAGAATATAAATAATATGGGAGTAGCATTTAGCACCGAGTTGTGTATGAGTTCCATGTACCATACCCCAGAACTGCGTACCACCACAGGTTTAATCCCTAATTTGGGTTAAATATAGTGATCACTCAATTTAAGGATCTATTCTGATGGCAAGGGTAGAATAGATCTCCTCAACGTGGGTAAGACATTGGACTTAATGATTGCTCACATCGTTTATTTCAGTTAGAAGAACATCCCAAAAAATGATAAATAGTAAATCTTTTAGAAATAAGTGCTATGGCTCACAAAGTTTATCCTTTAGCTATAATACTCAGGTTTATCATTTCATAGCTTTTGTTTTATTCAAGCTCAAGGTGAGTCATGTACATTTAGCATGCATTATTTGTATGTCTATAAGTTTATTCAGTTATTATTTTACTTATGCATTCACCCCTACTTACTCATTGTATTCCAAAAGTACTGACCCACATATATGTCTTTATGCTACATTATCTCAGAATGTAGGTTCTAGTTGTAGCCCACACATTGTAATCAGACAGCATGCAACTTCTAATCAGCAGGTAATGAGTTTTTTTTCTTCAAGGGATCGAGTCAACCATTGTTTGAGTAGCATCTTCTTTTCTTTATTTATTCATATTGATTACGGATAGTCAAAGGTCATGTACCGACTTCCTATATCAGTATTAGTACAAGTTTCATAGACAGTCAGTAGAGTTGATGTATTTGATTCTAGTTTTGTTTTGAATAACAAGAGTTGTAATCAGTTTAACACAGTTTATATTGATCATATTCAGAAAAGATATTCGTTCTTCTTATTTATTTAAGATTAATGTAACTTATTCAGTTGCTAATGAGTTATGTAAGAATAATGGGTTATCTTAGGATCACATATATTTTTAAGAACTATGTTATGACTGGGGGTAGTCTTAGTTCATGACAAACTTGTTATCAGAGTATAGAGTTCAAGTGTCCTATGTTGTCTATGAAGCTATGGTATGAACACGTTGGTACTTTTCTTTGAGAGGCTACAGGGCATTTAAAAAATATCTCTTTTCTTTCATACTCTAGATCATGAAGTAAAGTTGTTCTTTTAGAAATTTCTGTCGATTCTTGTGTTACTTCATAATTCTCTATCTATGACTTTTTGAGATAACATGAGTACTAGATTCCAATTTCTTCCAAGATAATGCTTTCAAATATACTATTTGTAACTTAAGAAGTCTTGTATGTGGCTTGAGATGAGCTGGCTAGTGTGTTAGAAGTTCCTTCAGCTGAAAACTTATGTCCAAATCCATATGGAGTGTGCAGTTAAACCTTAATATATTATGTGTTAAAATTCCTCATTAAACCCTTTAATCTAGATAGTTCTCATGAGAGGAGATAGTGTAAACATAAATTGTTAAATAGATTTTTCCTTCGAGGGATATTATGAAATTGATTGTTATGATTCATAATTAGTAGAACTTTCTTGTAGTTAGAAGTATAGTGACAAGAAAGGTGGTGATGGCGATTGACTAAATATATATAGATGATCTTTTGCATATGATCAAGTTAGTAGTAAAGTGATATACACTTATGTGTTAGTGTATGGGAAATAATTGTGGTACAGGTTCCTTGGTGGAAGACAGAGAAATTGTGTTTAGTTAAGGTGAATTGTTGTTTGATTGAATTTACAAAGTGGTTGTTGATGGTTTTAATTATGTTAGAAATGCATAGAATATTAATGAAGTATTTCATGGTTGAGTATTGTTAATTTAGGCTTCCCTAAGGTTGCAAAAGGTGTTTAGTGTAAACTTACAGAGCTATCAAAGTAATTTAGGTGTATAGATGGGTAAATAGTTGTAATGTTTAGAAGGAGGATGTGCTAACGGATTTTAATAAGTTATACCATAGGATTATGATTAATTACTATTTTTATGAGGTTCTAGTAGATTATTAGTTCTTAGTGTTTTATTTTATAGCTTTCAAGGGAGAATAGTATGACAGGTTATGTTGTGAATCATGCCTAGTACTAGGCACTAAGTTTGAATAGTGGATGATCATCAAGGTAGAAATACTGATTGCTTGGTTAGTGATTCTTGTTATATTAAAGTGAACCAGTAGACTTGAAATAGTGCATGCAAGAATTTAAGTTTATTAATTTAAGATTAAGTATGATGTTATAGGTATGATTTAGATGTGCACCTAAGGTGATATTGGGGTTGCATTATTTTCTAAGATTATTAATGGTTCGTGTGGTTAGTAGTACCCTCGAGTTGCTAAATGGGAAGATAGCTAGTTATATAGTATATGGTGTTCTTAAGAACTTAGTTAAGGTGTTATGGAGTGATGATGTTGAGTCTTTTTGTATGATTTTGATTCTCATGTTTTAGGTTAAAAATATAAGTTTAGAAATGTGATACAGGTTAGGTGTTTAATGAGACAGGTATGTTTGGGAGGGGGGAGTGTACGTCTATGGTGATGATTATTGGAGATAGAGAAAGTTAAGGATCGCATATGTGAAGGGGGATAGTCCAACAAATAAATTAGTATGTTTTAAGTATAGTTCATTCGCGTGAGTTGAGATTTTGTCTATAGAACATTAGAGTGAATAAATTCATGCTAAGTCCAAGAGATATGAAATAGATCCATATGTTTCCATTTGACAATTTTAAGTTTAATAAAATGAGCACGGTATGTAAAGGAAAATTATAGTTAAGGGAGTATTATAGAAGTGTGGCTAAGCTTGAAAGTTAGCAGTTACATTACCGAAGGCTTAGTAATTTTATCCTAGCTTATGTTCTATAGTCCTATATTCCATGTCATAAATTTGTATCCATGTTTTGATTGCTTATTCATCTATCGTATTAAGATCATGCCCAAGATTCTTTGCTCCCTAAATGGTATTAGAACATCTTGCAAAGTGTGTTAAAGAAATACTCTAATTGAGTATGAGGTGTCAGTCTTATTTAGTCTGTAGAGTCAGCAATTTAGTTTAACATTTAGAGATAAATTCCTAAGGTTTTCCATATTTCAAACTAGTGTCACTATCCGCTGTTTCATATGTATGTTAATTCTATGAGGTAATTTTGTTTAGTCCATGCATCATATCTAAAATTCAGATTTTTAGTCTTGATTCAGTTCATAAGTGTTCAGTGTATGATCTTAGTTTTCCACATATTCAATATCAGACAGTGTAATACCCATTATACTATCTTAGTTTCATTGACTCATGATTCATGCTTCCATAATGTACTTGGCGATGCAATGAAGCCCTCTTCTTTTGTTTCCCATAAGTTTTTTGTTCAGGAATAATTCCTAACGAGAAGTTGCGCACCTTATTCCATCCTTGGTGACTCTTGGAATATTATTGCATCAGTTTTCATTTTACAATTCTATATGTATTATGATATCAAGAGCATTTCAGGTGAGTTCCAATCTCTCAACATGAATCAACCCCTAATAAGTCAACAGAGTCAAGTAAACTCAAAAGTTAATTTCAAGATAGATGTTTTAATATTTTAACTCAGCTATATCCTTCATTAGAAAACATGTCATGTCTATATTATTTCATACTTCTAAGTATTTAATAAGTTTCAATCCATCATTCAAGGATGAATGATTCCAAGGGGGAGATAGTATAACACCCTCATTTTCTGGCTAGAATTCTAACTATCATTCTGACGTGTATAAGCTCTAATCCAAATACTTACCCTGTGAATATAAGTTTCATGATTATTATCCTATTGTGTGAAGTTTTTTCTATGTGAAAATGTTCATAGAAATCACTTAGAGCAAAGTTGAGCTAAAAGCCTTTGATTCAGCAAAATTTTTATATTCAATTCTAGCAGGGCCAACTTTGAATGAGTATAAATATTGACAAAGGTGGAATTTTTCAACTCAATACCCATCAAATTGTAGACTATTGAATTACATTTCCAACGATACCAATTTCTTGTTAATCGGATAACCGAGTGAAAAGTTATGGCTATGCAAAGGTTTTGCATTGCATGACAATCACAAAAGTTCACTGGAAAGGGTGTGCGATTGGCCATGCAACACACACTTAGATGGTGTGGGATTGGCCATGAAACACCCACCTGGAGGGTGTGCCATTGGCTGTGCGCCACATGGTGATTACACATGTCCTAAAGTGCTCCCTTTTGACTTAATCTAGGGCGTTAAAGTCTTTTCACACCCCTAAACCATCTCTAATCACCCCAAATGAATTAATGGAGTTTTAAGCGCGGTAAATCCACTGTATTGACCCTTAATTATCAGTGTATGACTCAAAAGCCCTTTCCGTCTTCCCAAGAACAAAATCAAAGTGTCATCTCTCATGAATGAAGGAGTTGAGTTCTAAATTCAAAGTTTTCTCCAAGGATTCATCCAGTCAAGCCATGTGAGGTTTATGAAGAAGGATACTCTTTCATCCTTATTTCCAAAACTTATTTAAAAGTTAAGATTATATGATTTGTACTTAGGATTGATACCCAAATTATCTTGTTTTGAGTTTATGCATTTATAAAGAGATTGAAGTATTAAAGTTCATAATTGTTCTCATTTTTTTATGCCTTGACTTGAAGGATTCTCTTTTATGACTTGAATACCATGAGTATGAATTGAGAAATTCATTAATTATTTTCAATTGAGCTTTTAGTATGATATTTTGTTACAATTTATATGAAAGAAAGCATGAGGTTCAAGGCTTTAAGTGCATCAATATTACATATGCCAAAGTTTTGATTTATAACATTCATATTATGGTTTTGATTTCATTATTTTAACTAAAATAATTAGTATTTCATGAAAATTATTGATCATGAAGTTTTGTTACCAATTTCTAAGCATTTAAACATATATATTATAAGCCCTAAGTACATGTTTTGAGATTTCAAGAAGATTATGCTCTTAAGCTCCTTTGATAAGTCTATACCATAATTTAAATCAAAGATTGATCTTGTAATCTTAAGATAAGATATGAAATCTACATTTGTTCATCCTAATTATGATTTAAAGAAAGAGAAGAATAACTACTTATCATTTTATAAATCCTTATGCTATTTTAAGGTGGATTTCCTAAAGTATGAGCATAAAATTAATATGGAAGTTATATTTAGCACCGAGTTGGATATTAGTCTGAGTTTGCATGCCTCAGATATAAGTACCAACATAAGATTAAGTCCATATATGTGTTAAGTATAGTGCTCACTCAAGTTAAGGTTATATTCTGATGATAAGGGTAAAATAGCTCTCCTCAATGTGGGTAAGACATTGGACTCCATGATAGCTCAATTAGTTTATTACGGTTAAAATAACGTCCCAAAATAAATAATAAATAGTAAAGATTTTATAACTAAGTGTGATGGCTCACAAAGTTAATCAATATCCTTGAATACTCATGTTTATGATTTTACAGCTTTTTTTTATTCAAGATAAAAGTGAGTCATATATATTTAGCATGCATTATTTGAAAGTCTATGAGTATACTTAGTTACTATTTTACTTATGTATTCACCCCGATATACTCAGTACATTCCAATAGTAATAACCCATATATAAGTTTATGTGCAATATTTTCTCTTAGTGTTGGTATCAGTTGTAGCGCACACATCGTAATCAGATAGTGTGTAGCTTATAGTCAGTAGGTGATGAGTTCTTTTGCTTTAAGGGATCAAGTCAATCAAAGTTTGAGTACCATCTTGATTTTATTATTAATTCGTATTGATTAGGGATAGTTAAGTGTCATGTCTCCTCTGCCTATATTAAGTATTAGTAGAAGCTTCATAGACAGTTAGTAGAGTGGATGTATTTGATTCCAGTTTTATTTTGTATAGCCAAAGTTGTAATCATATTAATACAGAGTCGTATATAGATGAACTTTTGCATACAATAGATTTAGTAGTAAGGTGATATGTCCTTTTATGTTAGTGTAATGGAAATAAATATTGTACAGGTTCCTTGGTGGAAGGGAGAGAAGGAGTTATTAGTTCAGGTGAATTGTTATTTTCTTGAAGTAGGAAAGGAGTTATTGATGGTATTTATTTTGTTAGAAAAGTATAGGATATTAATAAAGTATTTGGTGGTTGAGTATTGTTAATATAGGCTTCCCTGAGGGTACGGAAGGAGTTTAGTGGAAACTTATAGAGCTATTAAAGTAATTTATGTGTATAGATGGGTAAATAGTCGAAATGTGTATAATGAAGATGTGCTAACGGATTTTAATAAGGTATACCATAGGATTATGATCGACTACTGTTATTTTGAGGTTCTAGTGGACTATTATTTCTTGGTAATTTATTTTTTAGCTTTCAAGTGAGAAAACTATGTGAGGTTATGTTGTTAATCATGCTTAGCACTAGACACGGAGTTTGAATGGTGGATGATAATCAAGGTGGATATAATAATTTCTTGGTTAGTGATGCTTTTTATATGGAGGTGAACCAATAGGCTTAAAACAGTGCATACAAGAATTTAAGTTTATTGATTGAGATTAAGTATGATGTTGTAGGTATGATTTAGATATGTACCCAAGATGATATAGAGTTTGCATAATTTTCTAAAATTATTAAAGGTTGTGGGTCGTTAGTAGTACACTCGAGTTGCTAAATGAGAAGAAGTCTAGGTATATAGTATATGGTGTTCTTAATAGTTAAGTTAAGGAGTTATGGTTATATGATGTTGAGTTTTTGGTATGATTTTGATTCTCACGGTTTAAGGAAAAAGTATAAGTTTAGAAATGTGGTACATGTTAGGTTTTTAATTAGACAGGTATGTTTATGGGTGTAATACCCCGAACATTCTTTAAGTCAAATCTAGTCTTCAGAAGAGTTAGTGATGACTTCCTAAATGATTAATGTTTAAATCAGATTGAATTTCCCCAATGATACCAATTTCGTCCAAATATGGTATCGAAGTAAAAAGTTCTGGATGTTTTATAGAGAACTGTTGGAACTGCCCAGAAGTGACGGTCAGGCCGACAGACCGTCAAGCTAGCAATGGACCATTACCTAAGCCGTCGCGACTAAGGTAGTGAATCCGACTTCTTGTCAAGCGCGTAGGCCATGACCGATGAACCGTCGAGTTAGCAATGGACCATCGCCCAAACTATCGCAGACGAGGCAAAATTTTAGGTTTTGGCCATGTGCGACGGTCAGGACTGATGGACTATCGAGCCAGCGACGGACCATCGCCACTTACAATTAGTGATTTTAAGCCGTTCTTAAAAGGGTAATTAGGAATTTTTTTCACCCATTTTAACCCTAATTATACCAAACCAGATCTCATAACTTCATTATTAATCCACAACAACAAATTAGGATTTCTCTCAAAGATCAATCCCCAAGAACAAGAAACTCTAGGTGTTTAATCCTAAGTCAAGAATTCAAGCTTCCCTTCACCAATCTTCAATAAATCATCCACCTAGGTATGTAAAGTGTTGATTCATGGGTTTCTTTCACCCATGAAGGTCAAGAATCCCATTTTAAACTCATGAACTCTGATTTCCATATGGTGAGTTTATTTTAATTATGTTGATGTGGTTTTATGAATCACAAGTTGGATTCTTTATGTACTTTTCATAAAATTATGCTAGTTTGTGGGTTCAAAAACTTTTAAATTGAGTTGATTAAAGTAACCATGATGTATGAACTAGTGTATATGCATAAGCCTAAGGTTGTGCATGAAATTTATTTGATAAAATACCCAAAATACTAAGAATCAAGCTTTAGGACTCAATTATGACAAAATTGAAGAACCCATGCTTTACCTCTAAGTTCAAAATGACTTCCATGTTATTGTTATGCATTGAAATTGTTTGATGGATTGTTCATTTGATTAGCCCTATGAAATTATGACATGTTTATATGAATTCCTATTTATGTACCAAACCTTGATAATTAAGTGCCTCTAGAAATTCCTCCAATGATTGCATTATGGATTGTTGATTATGGTTGTGAGTCCAGGAAGTGTCATGTCTTGTCAGTTTCATGCTATCGAGTCCTGAGGGTACTTGTACCCAAAAATTTAGCTGTGTGCCTAGAGCCAGTGTCATTTTTAAAGATACTATCTGTCAAGCCATGTTAAGTACAATTCAGTTAGACTCATGACTTAGGAAAAACTAAAAAATCCCAGTAATCTCAGTAACTCAGTAGTACTCTGTCGGTTATTGGAACTAACTGAACCTAGTCCATTTCAGTTCAGTTAATCATGTTTCAGTGTCTATTAAGATGGGAGCAGGTATTTGCACCAAGTGAACCCAAGGATGGGGGCACACACTGACAGTTGAGGGTGTGATCTTTAGAAGCAATCCTTGTATTCCAGAACTATATAAACAACATAGGTTAAGATATTAACACTGACAGATAAATATTGATGAGGTGGATTAACACTATCAGATGAGGGTCCCACCATTCTCTTTTGGGGACACTTTTTGATAAAGGTCACCCACAGCTTGTCCTTACCAGTGGCGCGGTGATGACACCCTTCCAATTGGGGTTATAGATTGAACCCCAACTCAGCTCTAATAGCTTATTTGGGGCATGTCCATTAAATGACTACTTCCCACAGTCTCAGTCTCAGGTGTCGGTACTATAACTCAGATTGTTCTATAGAATTCAAGACTATCAGATATAGTTACCTAGTTCAGTATGAAACTGTGCTAGTTCCATCAGAAATAGGACTGTCAGACACAAAACTTATGTTATGAGTATTCAAATTCAGTAATAACATAATCTTAGTCACAGTCAACTTATTTATGCATATAAACCCATTTCATTCATCCTACGTCACTTGCATACCAGTACATTCAATTATACTAACGCATTTGTGCTATGGTATTTTATACCATAGATTCAGATGTACGAACTTTAGAGCATCCTTAGTAGATTAGATAATCAGCAGATAGACTAGCAGTGAGTCCTCATCATTCAAGGATGTTATTATTTAATTATTTCTTTCTTTTAGTACTTTGTTTATTTCAATAGTTGGAGTTAGTTGGGGACGTGTCCCATCAACTCCTTATTCATTTAGTTTTAGAGGCTTTTAGACTATAGCATATTCAGATAGTTATTTTAGCTTTATTTTGGTATTGATATATCATATTTCCAGATGATATGTTTTATCAGATATCTGAACCTTATGGCATTTTAGCCCTTTTTTCCATTTATATAGTATATTATGAAATGCTCAGGTACAGATATCAGTCATGGGTTAGCTTGTGGTCCTTTGGGGTCATGAGCACCGTGTATGATTTTGGGTACCAGATTCAGGACATTACAAGATTGGTACCAGAGCCATATTGAATAGCATCCTAGGATATCTGAAAACCGCATCTATTAGAGTCTTGTGCATGGGTGTGTTACGCGGCACATTTATGTGCAAGAGGCTATAAGATTTTTGGGAACAGTTTCCCTTCTTTCATTATTCATGTCATTCCTGTGAGCATGAGCTCAAATGTAACTCTTAGTCTAATTTGTTTCTCCATTTCTTTTATAGAACATGCCTCCTTAAAGAAGAAACAAAAATGTGTTAGCCCCTCAACCCGTCCAAGAAAATCCCTTGGACGAACATATTTCTCATGCAAAGTTCAGAGCTGTATTCACTAATCTTGCTAACTCAGTTTCTGCTCAAAATAAATGGCCAGCTGCTGTTTCATCTAATCCAGTGGCCAACACTACTGCAACTAGGATTTGGGACTTCACCTGAACAAATCCTCTATCATTTTTCGAGTCTAAGATAGATGAGGACCTTCAGGAATTCCTTGATCAGGTTCAGAAGGTTACAAATATCATGGGAGTTACTGCTAGTGAGAGTGCTGAGCTAGCTTTATATCAGTTGTAGGATGTGCATCACACATGGTTCAAATAATGAAAATCCAAGAGGCTTGTAGATGTAGCATCCATAGAGTGCGAGGAGTTTGCCACTGCTTTTCTAGATAGATTCTTTCCCCTAGAATTGAGGGTAGCTAAGGTGTTTGCATTTATCAACCTCAGGCAGGGAAGCATGACAGTGAAAGAGTATTCTCTTAAGTTTACTCAACTAACTAGATATGCTCCTCATGTAGTGGCAGATAGTAGGGCCAAGATGAGTAGGTTTGTTTTTGGGGTGAATAATAGTGTGGTCAATGAATGCAGATCCGCAATGCTGATTAGTGAGATGGACATAGCAACGCTTATGATCCATGCTCAACAAATAGAAGAGCAAAAGATTAAGATCAGGGAGAAGTAGAATAAGAAAGCTAGAATAAGTATCTTCAATTTCAATTAGCCTAAGTTGTAGGGAGGTAACCATTTTCAGTTCTTCCTAAAGTCATCTGTTCCAGCTCCTTCCTCAACCAGTGCTCTAGTTCCTAAGTTCAATGGTAACAAAGATAGGACGCCAGGCTCTATGTCTCATGGAAGTATTAGTAGTGCCTGAACAGATCCTCTTTGCTAGACTTGTGGTAAGAATCATAGGGTATTTATAGAGTTGGTAGTGATGTGTGATTCGGATATGGCAAGGCCAACCACAGATTTAGAGATTATCCCCAGTCGGGATTTTAGGGTCAAGAAAATCGTTCTTCAGTTTAGTCTGGTCATCCAAATTAGTATGGTTCCACCTCCAGCACAATTAGTGAGAATCACCCAAATAGACTTTAAGCTCTTTAGTCTCAACAAGATCAGGAAAATTCTTCTGATGGGGTTACTGGTATATTATAGATCTTTCACTTGCATTTTTGTGCTTTGCTAGATCTAGGAGTTTTTTGTCTTTTGTTACTCCCTATATAGCATTTGTTTTTGGAGTCAGTCTTAAAATTCTAGTAGAGCCCTTTTCAGTCTCTACCCAGTGGGTAAAACCCTCGTATCCAGGCGGGTATACAGGAACTGTATAGTTATGGTATCTCAGAAAGTCAATTCAGCAGACTTAGTCAAATTAGAGATGACTGATTTTGATGTCATTCTTGCTATGCCACAGACAACTATAAAAATAGAGTTGTGTAGTTTTTGTTTCCAAATGAACCCATCCTAGAGTGGAAGGGTAGTACTTTATTTTTTAGAGGTCAACTTGTTTTCTACCTTCGTGCATGGAAAATGATATCTAATGGATATTTCCATCATCTTGTTCAAGTTAAGGACACTAGTTCCAATACTCCCACTCTCTAATCAGTCCCAGTAAAGTGTGAATATTCAAATGGCTTTCCTGAAGATCTTCTAGGAATATGCCTCGAATGGGAAATAGACTTTGGTATTAATCTTCTTCTAGTTATGTAGCCTATATCTATTCTTCCATACAGAATGGTAATAGACCAACTCGGAGAATTTAAAGAATAGTTGAAGGGTCTCCTAGATGTGGGGTTCATCAGACATAGTGTATCCCTGTAGGGTGCACCAGTCTTATTCGTATGGAAGAAAGATGGTTCTCTTAGGATGTGTACAAAGTACCATCAGCTCAATAAAGTCATAGTCAAGAACAACAATCCACTTCTCAAAATTGATGACTTGTTCGACCAACTTTAGGAAGCCAGTTACTTCTCCAAGATAGACCTTGGATCAAGCTTTCATCAGCTTAGTGTCAAAGAATATGATATTCAAAAAATAGCTTTTCGTACTCGGCATGGTCACTTCGAATTCTTAGTCACGTCCTTTGGTCTTACTAATGCCCCAGCAGCCTTTATGGACTTGATGAAGCACGTGATAAAATAGTACTTGGACATGTTTTTGATAGTCATCATAGATGACATTCTTGTCTATTCCCGTAGAGAGCATGATCATGCAGACCATCTTAGAATATTATTACAGACTCTCAGAAATTATCAGTTGTTCGCTAAATTCAATATGTACGAATTTTGGCAAGGGTAAGTAGCATTCCTTTGTCATATTGTCTCCGATGATGGCATTAGAGTTGATCATCAAAAGACTAAAGAAGTGAAAAGCTGGCCTAAATCCATCTCTCCATCAGATATTAGGAGTTTCTTTGGTTTGGCAGGCTATTAATGTCGGTTTGTTGAAGGATTTTCATCTATTGCATCCCCTATATCCAGATTGACTCAGAATAAAGTCAAGTTTCAGTGGTCAGATCCCTGTGAGAAAAGTTATTTGGAATTGAAGACTCGACTCAGCTCACTCCAGTTTTGGCTCTTTCAAATGGTTTAGATGGATTCGTAGTGTACTATGATACATCCAAAGTAGGTTTGGGTTTTCTCCTCGTACAGTATGGTAAGGTCAAAGACTACGCCTCCAGATAGCTTAAACCCCATGAGAAAAATTATCCGACTCAAGATCTTGAGTTAGCAGCCATAGTTTTTTCCTTAATGATTTGAAGGCATTACTTGTATGGTGTTCATATAAATGTATTCACAGATCGTAAGATTCTTCAGTATATCTTTTCTCACTAACACCTTAATCTTTGCGAGAGAAGGTGCTTAGAGCTCTTGAAAGTTTATGACATGAGTGTCCTTTATCATCTGGGCAAGGCCAATGTAGTGGCAGACGCTTTTAGTAGATTGTTTATGGGTAGTTTTGCTTATGTTGATGACAGTAGGAAGACGTTAGCTCAGGAATTCCATCTGCTTGCTACACTATATATCAGCTTAGTCGATTCATCAGAAGATAGTATATGGGGTTCAGAAAAGATCTGAATCATCTCTAGTATATGATGTGAAAGAAAATCAAGATAGAGATCTCTGTCTTGTTAAGTCAAAATAGTCAGTCAGATATCAGAAAGTAGAGGTTTTCTCCCAAGGGGGAAATGGTGTTCCCCGTGTCAGGGTCTTCTCTGTGTTCTAGAAGTAGATGACTTGGGGAAATAAATTCTTGCAGAAACGCATGGTGCATGCTACTCTATTCATCCAGGGGCCACTAAGATATACTGTGAATTATGGGAGATCTATTGGTGGAGTGGGATAAAGAGAGATATTTTAGAGTTTATGGCTAAATGCTATATATGTCAGCAGGTTAAGATAGAGCATCAGAAGCCTAGTGATTCCATGCAGGAGTTCAGTATTCATACTTGGAAGTGGGAAAAAGTGATCATGGACTTTGTGACAGGTTTACCTCGTACTCATCGTCAGAATGATTTACTCTGGGTCATTCTAGACAGGATGACCAAATCATCTCATTTCCTTCCAGTCCATACCTCCTATTCAGCTGAGGATTACACCAAACTCTATATCAGGGAGTTGGTCAGATTGTAAGGTGTTTCATTGTTTATTGTCTCAGATAGAGGTAACCAGTTCACCTCTTACTTTTGGAAAGCATTCCAAAAGGATCTTGGTACCCAAGTTTACCTCAGTACATCCTTTAATCCTCAGATAAATGGTCAAGATGAAATGACCATTCAGACCTTGAAAGATATGCTAAGGGCGTGTGCATTTTATTTCAAGGGGAGTTGGGATGACCACTTTTCTTTGATTGAGTTTGCAAAAATCAACATCTATCATTCTAGTATTCAAATGTCTACATTTGAAGCTTTCTACGATAGGAGGTGCAGATCTCTAGTCGGTTGGTTAGAAGTGGGTAAAGCTATAGTAGTAGGTCCTGACTTGGTATTCGGCACCTTAGAGAAAGTTTAGTTGACTAGATAATGACTCAGGATAGCTCAGAGCAGACAGAAATTGTATGCAGACCAAGTATCCTCACCTCTTCTCTGCAAACTCAAACTTCGCCTAAGGTAATAGCTTTCCTAAAGCATATTCAGTATTATGCTCAGATTTTAATTGTAAACTTTGTATCAAATACCTTTACATATCCATTCATATGTTCATGTATCATGTAAGCCACATATTCATGCATCAGATATGCATTCTCATCATTAGAAACTCAGCTTCTCGGTAATTTCAGTCATGTATTCATGAAGACTATCTGTCACATATTCATGCATCGGAAAAACATAGTCAGTATTAGATTTTAGTATATTAGAAGTTCCAGTCACATGGACATTCTGAAATGTTCATGTCCCGTAAGTAAGATCAGTCTATCAGCTTTCCTAGTGTAGTCAGTCCCATTCGAGGAAGAATGTTCCCAAGGGGGAGAAATTGTAATACCCTGAACTTTCTTTAAGTCAAATCTAGTCTCTAGAAGAGTTAGAGATGAATTCTTAAATGATTAATGTTTAAATTAGATAGAAGTTTCCCAATGATACCAATTTAGTCCAAATTTGGTATTAGAGTAAAAGTTATGGATTTTTTACAAAGAACTGTTGGAACTGTCAAGAAGTGATGGTCAGGCCGAAGGACCGTCGAGCTAGCAATGGACCATCGCCTAAGTCGTCATGACTAAGGTAGTGAACCCGACTTCTAGTCAAGTGCGATGTCCAAGAACAACAGACTGTCAAGCTAACGATGGACCGTCACTAAAACCATCGCAGACGAGGCAAAAAGTTCATTTCTGGCCAAGTGCAACAGTCAGGATTGACGAACTATTGAGCCTATGATGGACCATCTCCCAAACCATCGCCACTTTTGATCAATGATTTTAAGCCTTTTTTAAAAGGGTAATTGTATCTTTTTTCATCTATTTTAACCCTTAACTATACAACACCAGAGCTCCTAACTTTATTATTCATCCACAATATCAAATTAGGGTTTCTCTCAAAGATCAATCTCCAAGAACAAGAAACCCTAGATGTTTAATTCCAAGTTACGAATTCAAGCTTTCCTCCAACAATCTTCAAGAAATCATCCACCCAGGTATGTAAAGTGTTGATTTATGGGTTTATTTTACCCATGAAGCTCAAGAATCCTATTTTAAACTAATGAATTATGATTTCCATGTGGTGGGTTGATTTTAATTATGTTGATGTGGCTGTAAGAATCCTAAGTTGGAGTTTTTATGTACTTTTCATGAAATTATGCTGGTATGTGGGTTTGGAAACTTTTCAATTGAGTTCATTAAAGTAACCATGATGTATGAACTAGTGTATAAGCCTTAGCCTAAGGTTATGCATACAATGTGTTTGATAAAATGCCTAAGAGAAAAAAAATCATGCTTTAGGACTCAATTATCACAAAATTGTTGAACCCATAATTTACCCTTATGTTCAAAATGACTTCGATGTGATTGTTATGCATTGAAATTGTTTGATGGATTGTTCATGAGATTAACCCTATCAAATTATGACATGTTTATATGCATTTCTATTCGTGTACCAAACCATCATAATCAACTACCTCTAGAAATACCCCAATGATTGTATTATGGATTTCTGATTATGGTCGTGAGTCCAAAAAATGACATATCTTATCCATTTTATGCTATCATGTCTTGGGGGTATTTGTACCCGAAAATTTAGTTGTGTGCCTAGAGCCATTGTTAGTTTTCAAGAAACTCTCAGTCAAGCCATACTTAGTAGAATTCATTAAGACTCATGACTTAGGAAAAACTAAAAAATTCCAGTAATCTCAGAAATCTTAGTAACTCAATAATATCAGTAGTATTCCGTAAGTCAACGAAACTCATTAATCCTAGACCAGGCTAGTTCTATTAATCATGTCTCAGTATCTATTTAGATGGGAGTAGGTAATAGCACTGAGTGAACCCAAGGATGAGGGCACACACTGTCAGTTGAGGGTGTGATCCTTAGAAAAAATCCTTGCATTACAAAACTATGTAACCAGTATAGGTTGAGATATCAACACAGGTAGATGAGGGTTGATGAGGTGGATTAACACCGTCAGATGAGGGTCCCACCATTCTCTTTTGGGGACATTGTTAGATGAGGGTCACCCACAGCTTGTCCTTACTAGTGACGTGGTATTGACACTCTTCCAATTGGTGTTATAGATTGGACCCCAACTCAGCTATAATAGTTTATTTATGGCATGTCGGTTAAATGACTACTTCCCACAGTCTCAATCTTAGGTCTCAGTAATAGAACTCATAAAGTTCGACATAATTCAGGAATATTAGATACAATCACACAGTTTAGTACAGAACTCAACTAGTTCCATAAAAAAAAGGAATGTCAAACATAGTCATTCAGATAATTGTATATCAGTTATACCAAACTTATGTTATCAATATTCATATTCAGTGTTTTCATGATCTTAGTCACAGTTCACGTATTTATACATATAAACCCATTGCATTCAGCCTACCTCACTTGTATACCAGTATATTCAATCATACTGACGTATTTGTGCTGTGGTGTTTTATACCATAGGTTCAGAAATACGAGCTCCAGAGCATCCTTAGTAGATCAGACGTTTAGTAGATACACTAGCAGTGAGTCCTCATTATTTGAGGATGTTATTATTTGATTATTTCATTCTTTTAGCACTTAGATTATTTCAATAGTTGGAGTTAGTTGGGTACATGTCCCATCAACCCCTTATTCAGTTAGTTTTAGAGGCTTTAAGACTATAGCATATTTTGATAGTTCTTTCAATTTTATTTTGGTATTAATACACCATATTTCCAGATGATATGTTTTATCAGATTTTTGAATCTTATCGCCTTTTAGCTCTTTTCCGCATTTATATAGTATATTATGCAGTGCTCAGGTATAGATATTAGTCTTGGGTTAGCTTCTAGTCCTTCGGGATCATGAACACCTTGTAGCATTCTGGGTACTAGATTCAGGGCATTACAGTGGAGGAGAGTTAAAGTTTATGGCAAAGATTATTAGAGACAAAAAAGTTAAGGATGGTATACATGAAGGTGGATTGTCCAAGAATAAAGATAGTATGTTTTAAGTTTAGTTCATTCATGTGAGTTGAGCATTTCTTTGTAAAACATTAGAGTGAAGAAATTATGGCTAAGTCCTAGGGATACGAAGTAGATCCATAAGTGTAGAAGGATGGCTTTAATCTAAGTAGGCGATGATATTGGTGATGAAAGATTGTTTAGATGAGAAAGAGTAAATTTTCTTATTAAGGAAAGATTGTTGCATACGTGTTTTATCTAAGGCTATAAGTGTGAAGTTTGATTGAGGCCAAGATTTTGATATGAATCACGTTTAGTTGAGATTTCGTGTATGTCTTGTTATTAATAATGCACGAAAGATTTTAATGATCGAAGTTTAGAGAATATGAGAAAAAGTCTTTTAAGGGTGTTTTCCTTGAAGTTCATATGCAGTTATAATAATATGCTTCAATGCCAAGTTGGTATATAAGTAGATGGGTGTGTTGTGCTCTAATGAGTTCCTAGTAAGAGGTTGAATTTGGTTGTTGAAATGAAAAAGAAGAGTTATCCTATAGAAGAGAAGTTGTGAAAATGCTAAGGGTATTGAATTTTTGGTTCAGACTAGTATTAAGGTTTTATGTGTAGTACCTTGCGATTTCAAGTTAAGCTTGATCGTGGTGAGAGTATATAACTCGACTCTGGCTTTAGCTAGAGTAGTTATATTTGCCAATGTGAGAATTATAAGTTTAATCAAATAACCATGGTATTTAGGAGAATAATATAGTTGAGAGAGTATATTAGAAATGTGGGTAAGCTTGAAAGTAAGCAGTTGCATTGCCTAAGGCTTAATAATTTTATCCTAGCTTATGTTCTATAGGCCTATATTCCATGTCATCAATTTGTATCCTTATTCTGATTCCTTCTTCAGATATAGTATTTAGATCATGCCCAAGATTCTATGCTCCTGAAATATTATTAGAAGTTCTTTCAAAGAGTGTTGAATAATTACTCTAATTGAGTATGAGATCTCGATATGACTAAGTCTGTATAGCCAACAATTTAGTTTAGTAGTCAGACAGACTATTTCCTATGGTTTTCCATCTTTCGATCTTGTCTCAGTATCCAAAGTTTTATGAGTATGTTTATTCCATGAGGTAATTCAGTTTAGTCCATGCATCATATCTAAATTCAAATTTTTAGTCATCATTCTATTCATAAGTGTTCAGTCATGATCTTAGTTTTCCAATTATTCCAGCTCCAACAGTGTAATACCCATTATACTATCTTAGTTTCATTGACTCGTGATTCGTGCTTACATAATGTACTTTGAAATGCCATGAAGCCCTTTTATTTTGATTCTTATACGTGTTTCATTTAGGAACAATTCCTAATGAGAAGTTACACATTTTATTCCATCCATAATGACTCTTGGAAATTTATTGCAGTATTTATCACTTCACAATTCTATATGTAGGATCATATGAAAAGCATTTCAAGTAAGTTCCAATTTCTCTGCATGAATCAGCCTCTTATAAGTCAATAGAGTCAAGTAAGCTCAAAAGTCAATTTCATGATAGAAGTTTTAATGATTCAACTCAGCTATATTATTTTTTAGCAGAGATGTCATGTATACATTATTTCACACATCCAAAGTCTCAATAAGTTCCGATCCATCATTTGAGAATGAATGATTCCAAGGGAGATAAAATGTAACACCGTACATTTTCAGCTTGTTTCCTACCTTCGGGAAAGAAAAATGATTTCTAAGGGGTGTGTGTATCATCTCGTGCATATTAAAGATTTTAGTTCTGAATCTCCTAGTTTTAAATCTGTCCCAATTTTAAATGAGTATCCAGACGTGTTTCCCAAAGATTTTTCAGGCATTCCTCCCGAAAGGGAAATAGACTTCAGCATTGATCTTCTTCTAGATACTCAACCTATTTCTATTCCACTATACAAAATGGCACCAGCTGAGCTCAAGGAACTAAAAGATCAGTTGAAGGATCTCTTAGATAAGGGATTCATTAGGCCTAGTGTATCCCTATGGGGTGAACCAGTCTTATTCGTGCGCAATAAAGATGGTTCTCTCAGGATGTGTATTGATTACCGTCAGCTTAACAAAGTTAGGGTTAAGAACAAGTATCCTCTTCCCAAAATAGATGACTTGTTTGACCAACTTTAGAGTGCCAGTTATTTCTCCAAAATAGACCTCAGATCAGGCTACCATCAGCTCAGAGTTAGAGAATATGACATCCAAAAGATAGCATTCCATACCCAGTATGGTCACTTTGAGTTTCTAGTTATGTCCTATGATCTTACCAATGCCCCAGCCGCTTTCATGGATTTGATGAACCGTGTGTTCAAGCAGTACTTTGACATGTTCGTCATAGTCTTCATAGATGATATCCTGGTCAATTACCGCACGAAGCGTGATTATGCAGACCATCTAAAGATTGTTCTTCATACTCTCAGAGATCACCAGCTATTCACCAAATTTAGTTAGTGCGAGTTTTGGCTAAGATCAGTAACATTCCTTGGCCATATTATTTTCAGTGATGGCTTTAGAGTAGATCCTCAGAAGACTAAAACGGTAAGAAACTGTCCTCGCGCTGTCTCTCCATTAGATATCAAGAGTTTCTTGGGATTGGCTTACTATTACAAACAGTTTATCGAGGGATTTTCTTCTATTGCATCCCCCATATCCATATTAACTCAGAAGAAGATCAAGTCGTAGTGGTCAGATCCTGATGAGTAGTGTTTCAAGAGTGGAAAACTCGACTCACCTCAACTCCAGTTCTAGCTCTTCTAGATGGTTCCGATGGTTTTGTAGTCTATTGTGATGCATACAGAATGTGCTTAGGTTGTGTCCTGATGCATCATGGTAAGGTCATAGCCTACATCTCCAGATAGTTAAATCCCCATGAGAAGAATTATCCTACTCATGATCTTGAGTTGGTAGGAATTGTATTTGCCTTGAAGATTCTGAGACATTATCTATATGGAGTACAACTAGATGTCTTCACATATCATAAGAGTCTCCAGTATGTCTTTTCTAAGATAGATCTCAATCTTTATTATGACATGAGTGTCCTTTACCATCCTGGCAAGGCCAACGTTCTGGCCGATGCTCTTAATAGATTCTTGATTGGTAGTGTTTCTCACGTTGAGGATAGATAAAAAAAGATATCTCAGGAAATCCATCAGCTCGCCACACTAGGTGTTTTCTTAGTCGATTATTTGAAGGGTGGTGTATGTGTTTAGAGTAGTTCAGAGTCATCTCTATTTTCTGAGGTGAAAGAAAAGCAAGACAGTGATCCTACCCTTGTCAAGCTAAAAGAGTCAGTTCATAATCAGAGAGTAGAGGTTTTCTCCCAAGGGGGAGATAGGGTTCTTCGTTGTCAGGGTTATCTGTGTGTTCCAGGTGTAGATGACTTAAAGTAGTGGAGTCTTGTAGAAGTGCATGGTGCGCGGTACTCTATTCATCCAGGGGCCACTAAGATGTACCATGACCTTCGAGAAATCTATTGGTGGAGTGATATAAAGAGAGATATTGCAAAGTTTTTGGCTAAGTGCTCTATATGTCAGCAAGTTAAGATAGAGACTCAGAAGACTAGTGGACCCATACAGGAGTTCACCATTCCTACATGGAAGTGGGAAGATGTAACGCCCTAATTTTCTGAATCGAAATGCTACACGGTGCTTATGAACACGAGGGACCACAAGCTAACCAATGACTGGAATTTGTACCTGTACACTACATAATATACATATAATATGCGGAAAACCTAAACATCTAGGCCATAAGGTTTAACTGAAGAGATATAGTAACATCCATGGGGTAATGAATACCCAAAACAACTGAATATAAAACTGAATAGTGAATTTGATAGCAAAATCTGACTAAATCTGAAAGCCTCTAAGTATTGTCTAAATAAGGAGTTGAAGGAACATGTCTCTAACTTACTCCGTAAAACTAAACTGAAGTAATAAATGCATAAATCATATCATATTATCCTTGGATGGATGAGGACTCACTGCAACACTATGACTGGAAAGCTACTGCTGGTCTGGAACTTGTGGCTCTAGACCTATGGTATAACATGAAAAGAAAGCACCATAGCACAAATGCATCAGTATAACTAGAGTATTGAGTATAAGAGTGAGGTATGCAAATGCAAAGGGTTTGCATGCATGAATAATGCTAACTGACTAACTGATATAAATGTAAGAGTACAAACATACATACATAGTAATTAAGATCATGAGTACATGGTAGATAAATCTGTACGCTAATACTTGACTAGAACTACAGTTCTGATAACATGAGCGACTATGTATGATAGTCTTGAATCTGGTAGAACTCTTTGAGTCCTGTGCTATAACTGAATTTGACTGTATCTAATAGTCCTGGTATACTAATATTTGAAGAACTGTCTGAGTTCTTTTTTACTGAGACTGATACTGAAACTGTGGGAGGTAGTTGTTTTACCGACATGCCCCATGTATACTATTACGGCTAAGCTGGGGTCCAATCTCTACCCCGACTGGAGGGGTGTCAATAATGCGCCACTGGTAAGGACAGTTGTGAGTGGCCCTTATTTGGCAGGTACTCAAAGTGAGAAAGGGGGAACACTAAATTGATAGGTTAAGCCACCTAGTCAACCCTAATATGACAGGTTAAGACTTCTCAACTTATGCTGGCTACGTAGTTCTAGAAAACAAGGATGACTTCTAAGAATCACACCCTGAACAGGAAGGTGAGTTCCCATCCTTGGGTTCACTAGGTTCTAACTTATACTCCCATTTGAAGGGACTGGACATGATTCAACTGGATGTACATGGATTGAATAACTAATATCCGTTGACTGATGGAGTAGTACTATTATCTGAGAGTTAACTGAGATCATGAGATATCTAATGTTTCCTGAGTCACATGGCTGACTGAGTTCTATAGAGTATATCTTGACTGAGATTTATTGTGGCACAAGACATGGCTCTAGGCACACATCTATATTTTTTGAGTATGAATACCCCCATGAATCGATAAAAGGAAACTGGCATACATAACTGATGATAGGCGAAATTACGCGCCTATATCAATATATTTTG